>NW_004798348.1:91165-93241 GCF_000002075.1 Aplysia californica
TGGACAGTGATTTTTTTTTTCTTGTAGCCAGTGAGTGACTGAGTGGTGAGGTTTTTTTCTTTTTAATTTTTTTTAAAGGGGTTGTTGGTTTTTTTTTGGGGGGGAGGTGTTCTGGTTTTGGCTCTTGCAGACATGGTCATGATAACGATAAATTTATTCGAAAAAGTGCATATCTACACTCTACAGCATGTTCTATGCGCTTTACAACTGTTGTTACCTCCGGCAGACCCAACACGGAACGACTCTAGAGGGGGGGGACCTTCTCGGGTTCAAGCAGCCTGCTTGGGGAACAGTGCAAATTGTCTCGATTGAGGCGTGAAATATTGAACCATCTAATCAATGTCACCTTTGTTTCTTCTTTTTCCCCGGCAAACAGAAACCGACGTCGGAGTTGATGGCGGCCATCCAGCTGGGCATTGGTCAGAGCGTGGGCGGACTGTCTTCCAAGCCAGAGAGGGACGTGCTCATGCAGGACTTTGGGGTCGTCGAGGTCGTCTTCTTTCCCAGGTGGGTACTGCGGGCTCGTTGAGATTAGTTGTGGGTGCTCTGCGGGTGCTCTGGTGTGGTTTGCTTCTTCTTTCCTATGAAACATCTATCGTCCTTATCTCCCCTTCTTCTTTTTTATGTTTGTTACTCTCTTGTAGCACCTCTAATCTTCTGACGCTCATATGACCTTATGCAGTTGCGAATGCCGTAATTGTTACTCTCTTCTAGGACCTCTAATCTTCTGATGTTTATATGACCTTATGCAGTTGCGAGCGTCGTAAAAGCTCTACTAAAACTAAAACTTCTACTAAAACAAACAAAACTCTTACTAAAACTAAAAAACACAGCTAATCTCTGTTCCCGTCCCTCCAACAGTGAAGGCAGCAACCTGACGCCAGCACATCACTACAGTGACTTTCGCTTCAAGACTTACGCCCCCGTGGCCTTCCGGTACTTTCGGGACTTGTTCGGTATACAGCCAGACGACTTTATGGTGAGTAGGGAAGTGTCAAGGCCAGTGGCCTCTTGTGTGGTTGATTAGGCCCTCTCTCTGCCATTGCTTGGAGAAAGTGGGAGGAATTTTTGCTGTCTGATCCTACTTCTTTTCTTTCCCTGTGTTGCTTCTATTTTTGTTGTACTTTTCCCCAGCATGTTTTCCAGTGGGTGGTTTGGATAGAAGAAAGAAAGGGTGTCTACTTGGCTTCAGAATTCATGGAGTTGTTTTGACGGTGTTCATGAAAAAGTTGTGTGCAAATACTGGATAGAGAGAAGGAGAAGAAAGGGAAGAAAGAAAGGGTCTCTACTTGGCTTCAGAATTCATGGAGTTGTTTTAAACTGTATTCATGAAAAAGTGGTGTGCCGACACTGGATAGAGAGAAGAAAGAGAAGAAAAGAAATGGCCTCTACCTGACTTCAGAATCCATGGCATTGTTTTGAAGGTATTCTTGAAAAAGTGGTGTGCCGAAACTGGATAGAGAGAAGAAAGAGAAGAAAAGAAATGGTCTCTAC
Organism: Aplysia californica; assembly: GCF_000002075.1. NCBI lineage: Eukaryota > Metazoa > Mollusca > Gastropoda > Aplysiida > Aplysiidae > Aplysia > Aplysia californica. Next base: position 92,660 of record NW_004798348.1, read on the forward strand.
CTGACTTCAGAATCCATGGCATTGTTTTGAAGGTATTCTTGAAAAAGTTGTGTGCAGAAACTGGATAGAGAGAAGAAAGAGAAGAAAGGGTTTCTGCTTGGCTTCAGAATCTATGACATTGTTTTGATGGCATTCCTGAAAAAGTACTTGGCTTCAGAGGCCATGACATTGTTATGGCGGTATTCTTGAAAAACTTGTGAGCTGAAACTGGATAAAAAGAAGAGAAAGGATAAAGAAGAAGCGGAAGAAGCCTCCATCCGTCCGTCCATCTGTCTGTTCATCCGTCCATCCGTCCATCTGTCCGTCCGTCAGTCTGTTCGTCTGTCTGTCCGTCTGTCTGTCTGTCCGTCCGTCCGTCCGTCCGTCTGTCCGTCCATCCGTCTGTCCGTCTGTCCGTGTGTCCCTCCGTGATGGAGAAGTTCGGTCTGGGCGTGCCCCAGGCGGTGTGGTGCACGGTACAGGACATTCTGCACTACTACGAGGCGGAGTGTAGCCCAGAGGGCGCCGACCTGGACAACGCTGATGCCTGGCTACAGGAGTGGCTGGACAGAGTGGTGGGTTTTGGGGGGTTGTTTTTGTTTA
>NW_004798348.1:93341-100894 GCF_000002075.1 Aplysia californica
TGCTCTGGTGTGGTATACTCCTTCTTTCCTATCCAATTTCTATTGTCCTGATCTCTCCTCCTTTTTTGTGTTTGTTACTCTTTTGTAACATCTCTAATCTTCAGCACTAAACTTACAATCCCCCCCCCAGTGCCCACTGACTGAAGTGTCTTTAGGACTTTCCCAAAGGGGGGACATTTTTCATTTAAGCGCAGTAGAATTGTAAATGGGCTGATTCATCAACGACATGCTCATAACTGTGCCTGAACTCCAACAGGGAACTGCTGCTTTTTCTTTCCTAATCCTTACTATCGTCATTTTTTCCTCTACTTCTTTTGTATGTTTGTCACACTCTTGTGACCCGCTATTTCCGGAGTGCCTTAATAGTTAAAGCAGACCTTGTGTTGTTGAAGCTAGAGAGGTGAGCAGAGTAAACCTGATTCCCTGTAAGGACTTCTCTGTTGAAATCCACCCCTTGGCACTCATATGACCTTATGCAGTTGCGAGCGCCGTAAAACCTCTACTAAAACTAAAAAACGTAAAATTATATGACATTATATTCTGTTTGCTAGCACTGTTAAACTCTTACTAAAACTACACGAGTACTTCAACTATTCCTACTTTTAAAGGTTGAAAAAAACCCAACCCAAGCTGTGCTATGAAATAACGTGCAAAAACCCCCAATTTTTAGTCCCGCACGCTTATACTCGTATATGACCATATGTAGTTGCGAGCACTGTAAAACTTTTACCTGCAGGGTCTGGCGGGTTCTCTGTTGTGGTCTGCTCCTTCTTTCTATCGTCCCTTTTTGTGTTTGGTACTCTCTTGTAACGCTTCTAATTCTAATCTTATACGATCTAATTGTGCTGCAAATGCTGTTACACTAGAACTAAAACACACACACAAACACACACGCACACACACACAAACATACACACATCCCACAAAAAGAACCACTGACCAACACTAAAACTAAACGACTTCAACTATTCAGACTTTTGAAATTAAAAACACCGAGCCATTGCTATGATTTACTACCCATTACGCCATCTGGCGTTTAAGGCAGCAACAAAGGATGTCCAGCTCTGTCTGTTTTGGGCCATCTTGGTCAGCGTCCCCCACGAATGGTTCCAGGACTTCATTTCCGACTCTACTGTGCGTCTCCAGGTCACTTTGGGTCTGCCCCTTTTGCGATGTCCTTTGGGTGTCCAGTGGAGTGCAGTCTTTACAATAGTCTGGTTCTCTTCTCAGAACATGTCCAATCCATCTCCATCTTCTCCTTTTTATTATGGTGGTCATGTCCTCTTGCCTACATTTCAGTAATAGATCGGCGTTGGAAATCTTGTCGGGTCAGAAGATTCTGAGTATTTGGCGTAAGCTGGTTGTGTGAAAGGCAGATAGCTATGAAATAATGTAAAAACGAACCAGTCTGTAGTTGCGCACGCTTGTTCTCATATGACCGTATGTAGTTGGGAGAGCCGCAAAAACTTTTACTGAGTTTAACTTCCTGTCCCGCCCCCCTCCTCAGCTGTCGCTGTGTGACGAGCCTCTGAAGGAACTCTCCAACCCAGGAGCCAGTGGCAGCATTTTCTACCTGACGCAAGACGACGAGTTTATCATCAAGACTGTACAGCACAAGGAGGCAGACTTCTTGCAGAAACTGCTGCCGGGATATTTTTTGGTCAGTGGTGTGTGTGTGTGTGTGTGTGTGTGTGTGTGTGTGTGTGTGTGTGTGTGTGTGTGTGAGAGAGAGAGAGAGGGAGAGAGTATCATCAAGACTGTACAGCACAAGGAGGCAGACTTCTTGCAGAAACTGCTGCCGGGGTATTTTTTGGTCAGTGGTGTGTGTGTGTGAGGGTGTGTGTGTGTGTGTGTGTGTATGTCTGTGCGTGTGTATGTCTGTGCGTGTGTGTGTCTGTGTGAGTGTGAGAGAGAGAGAGTTTATCATCAAGACTACAGCACAAGGAGGCAGACTTTTTGCAGAAACTGCTGCCGGAATATTTTTTGGTCAGTGGTGTGTGTGTGTGTGTGTCTGTGCGTGTGTGTCTGTGCGTGTGTGTGTGTGTGTGTGAGAGAGAGAGAGAGAGAGAGAGAGTTTATCATCATGACTGTTCAGCACAAGGAGGCAGACTTCTTGCAGAAGCTATTGCAGGGATATGTTTTGGTCAGTGGTTCTTTTTGTTGGTCGTGTTAATGTGTGTGTGTGTGTGTGTGTGTGTGTGTGAGAGAGGGAGAGAGAGAGGGAGAGAGAGACAGAGACAGAAAGGGAGACAGAGAGAGAGAGATGTAATGTAAATAAAATGTATATATTGCCTTATTTCACATTGATTGTCTGCAATGTGAAAGATGTGTGGGTGGTTGGCGGGTGCTCTGGTGGTGGGGTTTGCTCCTTCTTTCCTATCAAACATCTATCGTCATTATCTCTTCTCCTTCTATTTTTTTGTTTGTTGCTCTCTTGTAACACCTCTAATCTTCGGCACTTGTAATGAACTTATTGTTTTGCAAGTGCAGTAAAACTCTTATGAAAAATGAAAGATGTGTTTTGACTTTCTGTCTTCAATTTTTGTTTAAAAATAATAATTTTTTTTTACCTCCTCAGAACATAAGCCAAAACAAAAGGACACTCCTACCCAAGTTTTACGGCCTCTACTGCTATCAGGTATGTATCTGCTCATCCTATCTGTTGGAGTGGGCGGTTGGCGGGTGCTCTGGTGTGGTTTGCTTCTTCTTTCTTATCAAACATCTGTTGTCCTTTTCTGCCCTTCTTCTTATTTGTATGTGTTACTCTCTTGTAACACCTCTAATCTCCTGGCGCTCATATGACCTTATGTAGTTTGCGAGCGCCGTAAAACCTCTACTGCTATCAGGTGTGTATCTGCTCATCCCGTCTGTTGGATGTGGGTGGTCGGCGGGTGCTCCGGTGTGGTTTGCTTCTTCTTTCTTGTCAAACGTCTGTCGTCTTGATCTCTTTCTTCTCCTTTTTTGTATCTGTTACTCTCTTGTAACACCTCTAATGTCCGGCACTTATATGACCTAATTTTGTTGCAAGTGTGGTAAAAGTCTTATTAAAACTAAAAACAAAGGGGCTCCACCCCCCCCAACGAAATGCGAACCTTCATATCTGAACTTCATTATTATTATTATCATTATTATTATAATTAGCGTTATTATTAATATTATCATCATCATTATTGTAATATCTAAACTTTGGCATATATATGTCTCAATTGTGTTGCAAGTACTGAAAAACTCTTACTTAAACTAAAAGCGAAAATTCTACACAAAAAAAAACCCTACAAACGAACATTGCTTGTCCGGATGTCTGCTCCCCCCCCCCCCCAAACCACCACCACCACCCCTCAACTGTCTTATCTGGCGCTCATATGACCTTATGCAGTTGCGAGCACCGTAAAACCTTTACTAAAACTAAACAGAAGACATTGCAGCGAGACCGATCATGCTGGTGCCACAATACCACATATCATCTGTCTTATATCTCCCACCAATCAGTGCGGCGGCAAAAGCATTCGGTTCACGGTGATGAACAACCTGCTGCCGTCCACGGTGCGTCTGCACGAGAAGTACAACATGAAGGGCAGCAATATGCTCCTTCTTTTTCGTATCCGTTACTCTCTTGTGACACCTGGAATCTCCATCATTTGTTCATGACCTTATTGTGTTGCAAGTGCAGGAAAACTCTAACTTAAACAGACATCTATTGTCCTGATCTCTCCACCTCTAATCTTCTGGCACTCATATGACCTTATGCAGTTGCGAGCGACGTAAAACCTTTACTAAAACTAAACAGAAGACATTGCAGCGAGACTGATCGGGCCAGTGCCACAATACCACATATCATCATCTGTCTTATATCCCCCCACACCCCCACCCACCCCCATCAGTGCGGCGGCAAAAACATTCGGTTCACGGTGATGAACAACCTGCTGCCGTCCACGGTGCGTCTGCACGAGAAGTACGACATGAAGGGCAGCACGTACAAGCGCAAGGCCTCCAAGCACGAGCGCTCCAAGGGCTCCCCGACCCTCAAGGACCTGGACTTCATGGAGAACCACCCGGACGGCCTGCACCTGGAGAAGGAGACCTACGAGGCGCTCATCAAGACTTTACAGCGAGACTGTCGGGTGGGTAAAACATGGATAAATATCCGTGGATGGCGGATATATGGATGAATAATTAGATTAGCAATATGTGTATAAATATATATAATTTTTAATGTGTATAAAATAATTTTTTTTGGGGGGGGGGTTATGGATTTATGGATGGATGGATACATGGATTGAAGGGGGGATGGATTGGTGGATGTATGGATTAATGTATGTGTGGATGGATGAACCACCCGGACGGCTTGCACCTAGAGAAGAAGACCTACGAGGGGCTCGTAAAGACCTTGCAGTGAGACTGTCGGGTGGGTAAAACATGGATAAATATCCGTGGATGGAGGATATATGGATGAATAATTAGATAAGCAATATGTGTATAAATATATAATTTTTAATGTGTATAAAATTTTTTTTTTTTTGGGGTTATGGATTGAAGGGTGGATGGATATATGGATTGAAGGGTGGATGGATATATGGATTGAAGGGTGAATGGATATATGGATGGGTGGATATATGGATTAATGTATGTGTGGACGGATGAACCACCCCAACGGCTTGCACCTAGAGAAGAAGACTTACGAGGGGCTTGTAAAGACATTGCAGTGAGACTGTCGGGTGGGTAAAACATGGATAGATATCCATGGATGGGTGGATATATGGATTAATGTATGTGTCGATGGATGAACCACCCCAACGGCTTGCACCTAGAGAGGAAGACCAACGAGGGGCTCGTAAAGACCTTGCAGCGAGACTGAGACTGTCGGATGGGTAAAACATGGATAAATGTGGGAAGTGTGCTGACAAAATGGGGTTACTTCTCGGATTCCAGCCGATAGATACGTCGCGCTTTATAATAGGTGAAATTTTTTCCATTTTTCAGTATGAAATGGTGAAAGACATGTTGTACTTAAAGATTTTGTCATGAATTGAAAATCTATAAATTTGACACTAGTGTCGATTTTGGGCCAATATCTTCCATTTGTGGACTGCGAGAAGTAACTCATCTTGTCAGCACGCCTCACATACTCTCTCTCTCTTGCCCTTTTTAACTCCTAGTGGAGCACAGGACATCAACAACATTACTCCAGCGAAGCCTGTCCTGAGCATCCTTTTCTATCTGTTTCCATGATGTCCCCGCTTTTTCAATTTCCGCTTGTACCGCTCGCCTCCTTGTCATCTTTGGTCTTCCCTTCTTACGCTTTCCACGCCTCACATACAGTATAGGTATAAGTGTTGGTGAGTGGATATATGGGTGGATATATATAGATGGATGGATGGATGGGTGGGTGGGTGGATGGATGAACCACCCGGGCAGCCTGCACCTGGAGAAAGAGACCTAGGGGGTGCTCATCGAGACCTTGCAGCGAGACTGTCCGGTGGGTATGCTTAATACATGATGAGTGGATGGGTGGGTATATGGATTGATGTATGGATTGATATATGGATGAATATATATGGATGAATGACTAGATAAGCAATATGTGTATAAATATATAATTTTTAATGTGTTATTAAATTTTTTTTGTTATGGATTGATGGGTATAGGGAATTTCATGTTCTTTTTGTGTTTATCTTCCTCTTCTCCCCCCCCCTACACATACACACCCACACACCCCTCCCACACACACACCCCTCCCACACACACACACACACACACACACACACACACCTACCTGCAGGTCTTGGAGAGCTTCAAGATCATGGACTACAGTCTACTGGTGGGCATTTACAACCTGGATCAGGTCAACAGGGAGAAGGTAAGAGAGAGAGAGAGAGAGAGAGAGAGAAAGAGTGTTAGAGAGAGAGAGAGAGACAGAGGTGGGGGGTGGGAAAAGTGGAGTGGGGGGTGGGGGGGGAGAAAGATATAGATCAGTGACTACAGTCAAATATGGGGCATTTACAACCTACAACCTGGACCATTTGAACAGGGAAAAGGTGAGGGGGGGGGGGGTTAGAGGGAGAGGGCGGGGAGATAGTAGAATAGAGAGAAACAGAGACCCCCCCACCTATGGATAGGCCGTTGTACTCATTTGCTTTTGTTGACCAGGAAAATGATTCTACTCTTGCCAGACAGTTCAGACTTCAAAAGATTCAGAACAGGGCAAGCAAGACTTGTAACTTTAAGAAAAATTTCAGACCATGCCCGTGATATTTTGAAAACCCTCCATTGGTTGCCAGTGAGAGAACGCGCTGAATTAGAAATGTTGTGCATGGTTTATAGATCGTTACATAAGAGATAAGATAAGATAAGATAAGATAGTACTTTATTATCCCAGAGTGAAATTTTCCTTGGCTGTACAGGACCGTAAAAATACATGCAGGTATACATTAAAAAATTTTTAATTATATATATTACTCTCATTAAAATCCAATATGAAACGAGAAGTAAAGCTGACAAAATGTACATCAGTGCTCACCGAATTACCTTTCAGAACTTATGGGAATGTACGCACCATCTTGTAATTTAAGAACTTCGAATGACTATCAGCTCTGCATGCCTAGGTCCAGAACAATGTTGGGTGAAAGGGCCTTATCCATCTGTGCCCCAAAACTTTGGAACAATTTGGATTTAGATGTTAAAATGTCTCTTTCGATTAATCAATTTAAAACAAAGTTGAAGACAATGTTTTTCAGAAAAGTATATTTATAATGCTTGAATTTTGTTTGTTTGTTTGTTGAAATTTATGCACGTCGTAGTGGTACTTATTTTGTGTGTGTGTGTGTGTGTTTTGTAAACGCTACCGAGCACTTTTTGTGGATTCTGTCGAGTTATAAATTCTATTATTACTATTATTATTATAACTAGAAAGTCTAGAAAGTGGAATATACAGTCATACCCCGTTGTACCGCCTACCTTGGGACGACGAGCATGGAGTTGACAACAGCGAAGTTTTCATGTCCTCTTTGAAATACATGGACCACCGATTACCCAACGTCAAGGGAACTTGTTTACCATCTGATCTCTAGATGAAGTGATGGGCAATATCCCTTAAAACTGTCACTTAGACTTGAGCAGGAGTCCTCTTTAAATAAAAGCCCCACGAGCATTCACCAGCCTGTAAGTAACTTAGTTATTGAGCTGATATCTAGCTACACCAGATATTCTGCCGAAGGTTCCTTTAAAGTCCTCCAGACGACTTAAAATTTAATTCCACTTTTTTAAAAAAAATTGACGAAGGCATAAAAATATAAACATTCCCATAACCGGGGCGTCCGTCAAATTTAGTTGGATTTATGCGGGGAGAGAAATTTGCTGCTCAAACTAAAATCTCAATTCACGTTTTCGACTGATGTGAATTGGTACTGTTCCAGAGTGTGATGTACGTCTTTGACTGATCTTTTTCTCCATGTTTTTTTGTTCCAGAATGCCTACCAGTCGTCCAGTCACGAGAGTTACTACAGCTCCGAACCCACGGAGCCCGACTCCCACAATCGTGAGTCTGTCTGTCTGTG
>NW_004798348.1:101350-102481 GCF_000002075.1 Aplysia californica
CACACCACACCACACCACACCACACCACACCACACCACACCACACCACACCACACCACACCACACCTCTAATCTCACCATGCCCATCAAATTATGTGTCCTTCCTTCCATCTGTCTGGCAGCCAATCAGAACGCCCTTCAGCGAGGAAAGTCTTTCAAGACACGAATTGGCCAGTACTCCACCCCCATGGAGTCTATTCAGGGAAACACAGAGCTGTTGGAGGAGGAGGATGAAGACGTTCCGTAAGTGTGACTTGACTTAACGCGCGTGCGTGCGTACGCACATAGAGAGACACATACGTAGATACACACGCATGCATGCATGCATGCCTATGGAGGAGTCTGTTCAGGGAAACACGGAAGTATGGAAGGAGGAGGAGGATGAAGATGTTCCGTAAGTGTGGCTTGACTTAACGCGCGCATATACGCACACATACACGTAGAAAGATATATACACAGACATAAAAAAGCTTGCGCACATGTGCACACACTCACACATGCACACACACAGATGCACAGAGGTTCGGAAGGAGGAGGGGGAGGGTGTTCAGTAAGTGTTGCTTGGACTTGGCTCATGCATACATGCACACACGCGCGTGTATACACACACAAAGGAGCGTACACACACACTCACACACACACCCACACGTATACATACATACTCACACACACACACACACATACACACACACACACATATACACACACACATAGAGACAAAGGCATGCATTAACACACACTCTCTACACACACACACACTCACACACGCACAAACACAAACACTGTGTGCGCTTTCCCCCTCTTCCCACTCACTGATGAATGGTTGGTGGGTGCGCTTTTTTCGGCTGTGCGCTCCATCCCACTTCTCATCATTGTTTTGCTATTGTTTTTGTTTTTTCCCCCTGCTGCGTCATGTTTTTGGCAGAATGTTACTTTTTTTGTAGAATGGAGGTGAAACACGACTCTCTCACACATGCACGCTCATGTGTCCACACACACACACACGCACACGCATGCACATGCACACACTGTCTGTCCCTCTGTGTCCTACTCGTTCTCTCTTACCCCCCTCTCTCTCACTTTCTCTCTCTCTCACTCTTTCTCTCTCTTTCTCTCTCTCTCTCTCTCTCTC
>NW_004798348.1:107466-109123 GCF_000002075.1 Aplysia californica
TCTCTCTCTCTCTCTCTCTCTCTCTCTCTCTCTCTCTCTCTCTCTCTCTCTGCGCGCGCCATACGTTTCTTTATGAAACACGTAATGGCCTTTTTTCTAACGTGATGACCCCCTCCCTGTATGTATGTATGTATGTATGCATTTTAATATAGATACATGTATATATTTGTTGTCTGTGGGTGTTGTGTGAAATGTTGCACTGTACTAGCTCCTCACACTCACTCTTGTACTAGCCACCCCCTGTAGTCAACGCATTTCTCTCCCTACCTCCTTCTGTGTCGTAATAACCTCGTAACGACGTCGTAATAACCCCTGTAACGACCTCATGTTGTCCTAACAATGGGGAAAATGCTGCAGTGATTTCTTTTCCAGGTGTTGTTTTTGTCGTTGTTGGGTTGTTTTTTTTGTTTTTTTTACTTCTATATGGTGGTCAAAAAGTTCTGGTACTTGCAAGACCGAACTGTTTTGATTTCGCCATCATAAGGCAAATGTCATAACTTTTTGTGTTGATTTCGCCTTTCTTAAAGCAAATTGTGCCTTTTTTAAAGCAAATTATGCCTTTCTTAAAGCAAATTATGCCTTTCTTAAAGCAAATTATGCCTTTCTTAAAGCAAGTTATGTAAAGTGAAGTCGTACTATTAAAAATTTGTATTGTTTCTTATAAGAGTTGTTTTAAGTCGCAAATATATTTACACTGAATTTTAATATTTTAGCATTTTAAAGTCAAATAGTTAACCAATCGTGCAGTGAACTTTTGCGAAAGTAAACAACTTGTGTTTTGCGCGCTCATATGACCTTAGCAGTTGTGAGCGCCGTAAAACCCTATACTACTACTATATCTTATTAAAAGTTTTCAATCATGGGGAAGCATGCATCAGTTGGGGGTGGGGGGGGGGTTGCTTCGCTCAGTTGTGCAGTTTTTTAAAACTATTTCCACTCCGCTCGCAACACTCTGCAGCTCGAGTCGATTTGTTATGTAAAACTGATTGCTTAATTTCTGTATGTGGAAACACTTAATTTGGGGGAAATGTGAGTACGCGGTATGTGGAAACTTAAAGCGGCCATCTGAAAAACTGCTCGTCAAATTTGTTGATTTTCAACCGATACCATTTTCCTTAACACTTGCAGTACCCAAGGCTCATAAGGGAAAAAATCCTCAAGTGCCTCACCAATTTAGAACGCTAAAGTCATGGTAGAATTCAATTTTAAAATTTAGAAACCCTCACAGTTAAAGAAACACTCCTTGAAAATTCACAGCGTTTCATCAACCATTCTACTGTCGCATATCGAGTAAGTTCATTAGGTATTTACTTCAGTGCAATGGTTCCCGTTCATTGTTTAAATATGAACTTAAGTGTGCCTGGTCGAGTTTGCAACTTTAGTCGCCAGCGGTGGTAATGAGCACACACTATGGCCTGGCGTCGCCAGCCTTGTGTCGCCGACCTTGCCTTACAGAAAGTGTTGAGTTTAACGTGTCTTTTATCATTTTATGTAGTAAACTGTACATACCCAGCCTACAAATATGACGTGTATACATTAATGTCCATAGAGTTAAATTCGGAGAGGTAAATCATTTATAACTCAAGGGGCTGTCTTTGTAAGTCCCCCTTAATTAAAAAAAAACCCAAAAAAAAACATATATATATACATATATATT
>NW_004798348.1:109320-111688 GCF_000002075.1 Aplysia californica
CCCCCCCATTGTTGTTTCAGTGTTTATGAATTGCTTCTCCCCGCACTAAATGTGTCGTTATCGTGTGGTTATGCTTCTCTTTACTCAGAGACCCAAATGATGAATTATTAACACAGCTCTGTGTTACCTTCTTCTCACATTCCCCCAGCGTGATGGATCATACCAATCAGCCTGAAGTTTCAGCGGTCGGTCGGGCTCACTCAGAGCTGTGAAATCCCGACCTGTGTCGATGAATTTTAATATTTCGTTTTTGTGTCTTTTCTTTCTTCCTCCCTTCTACCCCCACCCCACCCCCTACCCGCCCGTTTTCTCGTGTGCGAACGAGCAGTCCTGGAGGTATCCCCGCCCGCAACGCCAAGGGGGAGCGACTGTTGCTGTACCTGGGAATCATTGACATCCTGCAGTCGTTCCGGTTCAAGAAACGTTTGGAGCACACGGTGAAATCCATGGTCATTGATGGGGTGAGTGGGCCTGTTGGCTGGTTGTCCGGGCTGGTTGGTTGGTTGTTGGGGTGTATTGTTGGTTGGGTGGTAGGTTGTTGGCGTGTTTGGTTGGTTGGCTGGGTGTTTGGTTGGTTGGTTGGCTGGTGTGTAGTTTGGATCTATGGAGCACACGGTTAAATCCATGGTCATTGATGAGGTGAGTGTGCCTGTTGGCTGGTTGGTTTGTTGGATTTGTTGGTTGTTGGGGTGTTTGGTTGGTTGGTTGGTTGGTTGGTTATTTGGATGGTGTGTAGTTTGGAGCACATGGTGAAATCCATGGTCATAGATGGGGTGAGTGTACCTGTTGGCTGGTTGGTTTATTGATTGGTTGGTTGGTTGTTGGGGTGTATGGTTGGTTGGTTGGTAGGTTGTTGGGGTGTTTGGTTGATTGGCTGGGTGTTTAGTCGGTTGATTGGTTGAATGGTTGGTTGGTAGGTTTTTTAGGTGTATGGTCCATTGGTTGGTTGGTTGATTGTTGGGTTGATTGGTAGGTTGTTGGGGTGTATGGTTGGTTGGTTGGTAGGTTGTTGGGGTGTATGGTTGGTTGGTTGGTTGTTGGGATGTATGGCTGGTTGGATGGTGTGTGGTTTGGATTTTGAATTTGAAAACGATCCATGGTCATTGATGGGGTGAGTGAGCCTGTCGTCTGTGTCTCACAATTGGTCCGTTGGATGGGTGGTTGGTTGGTTGGGTTGGTTGGTTAGTTGGATGGTTGGTTGGTTAGTTTGAATGGTGTGTAGTTTGGAGCTCATGGTGATATCCATGTTTGTTGTCCTGGCTGGTTGTTAGAGTGGTTGGTTGGTAGGTTGTTGGGTTGGTTGGTTGGTTGGATTGTGTGTGATTTGGATTTTGAATTTGAAAACGAACCATGGTCATTGATGGGGTGAGTGAGCCCATCGTCTGTTCTCACAGTTTGTTGGTTGGTTGGTTAGTTTGGAGCACACGGTGAAATACATGGTCTTTGATGGGGGGAGTGTACCTGTCGCCTGTTCTCCTGACTGGTTGGTTGTTGGGGTGTTTGGTTGGTTGGTTCATTGGTTGGGGTATTTGGTTGGTTGGATGGTGAGCAGTTTGGAATTTGAAACGGTGGGCTGTCTGTAGTCAAGTGGTAAGGCTACTGGACTCGTAATGGTGAGGTTGCGGATTCAGGGGCTTGAGTCTCAGACCCTACCATGTGTCCATAGGAAAGAGGCTCTGCACAAATTTTGCTCACTTCACTCAAGTGGAAATGAGTATCTGGCATAGACAGGGAAAAATCTTGTCAGTTTGTTAAAGGTGGTGCGATTGACCAGATGAGATTTATACGGATATTCGGTTTTCTGAAATTGTCTGGATTGTGCATTTTTCGTAAAAAGAGTTCTTGATTCATGATGTGTTAGGCTATATAATCGAAAAATTTTGAGAGGGTGGTTGGCAGGCGCTCTTGTGTGGTTTGCTCCTGCTTTTGTTTCAGACATCTGTGTCTTCCTTATCTCTCCTCCTCCTCAGTTTTTTGTTTTTGTTACTGTCTTGTAACACCTCTAATCTTCAGCACTTTTATGACCTAATTGTGTTACATGTGCTGTAAAATCCATACTAAAACTTTTTTGAAAATGGTTCTTGTATGGTCGCTTTTAAGGAAGGTAAAGTTTTTGCCCATTGTTCAGTTTTTTTTAAAGACAAGAGGAAAGTTTTCTGTATAACCAAACAAATATACACATTAATGAAATCAAATTTCTCCCATAGGTAGGGCAATGCCCGTTTTATGTGTAGGTCAAGATGGATTTCTGGAAACCCCAGAAATCTGGGTTAGCCCGCTTGTCCTTAAAGGCGGCCATATTATGATCTCATTGTGTTGTAAAGGCCGTAAAACTGTTCCGAAAACTTTGAAAAAGAAGAGAACCCCC
>NW_004798348.1:113530-114686 GCF_000002075.1 Aplysia californica
GATAAACAGATAAATGTAGGCTGTTGTTATCGATCCAGATAAACGAAGATTGTTGTAATCGGTCCAGATAAACAGATAAATGTAGGCTGTTGTTATCGATCCAGATAAACGAAGATTGTTGTAATCGGTCCAGATAAACAGATAAATGTAGGCTGTTGTTATCGATCCAGATAAACGAAAATTAATTTATTCATGTTGGTTTTGGGGGTTTTTTAAATCTCTTTTTCTTCAACTGCTTTGAAGTTTCCTTTACAGTCATTTTAAAAAAAACTTTAATTTAATTTAATTTTTTTTAAAGGTTTTGTTTCTTTTACCACTTGAGGTCCCGAGGAACTCCCCGGAGAAGTAAAATAATAACTACATTTTGTGCATTGATGATAATAACAGTTTGAAATCTGATCACTTTTTATGCATGAAGATAATGATAACGATTTGAAATTTGATCATTTTTTTATGCATGGAAATAATGATAACAATTTGAAATTTGATCATTTTTTTATGCATGGAAATAATGATAACAATTTTTTAAAATTTGTCTTCCCCCTCCCCTCCTCCCCCCAGCCCTCAAACACTCCCCATCCAAAAAGCGATCCTTGATGAACAAATCACGCGCCCAGTCGACCATACAGGAACAGCCCGAGGGCCCCACCCAGCACCGCACGGAGCGCTCGGGACGGACCATCAGCTTTAGCGACGAGGCGCCGATGGCAGGTGGGTGGGTCTGTGTGCGGACGGGTGGCGCGAGATATCCGCAAATAGTCAGAGGTGGAGGTCACCTTGTTTCACGAGTCAATAAATTAGAGAGAAGATGGCTTCTGCCAAAGTTTGGCTATTTCCGTATTTTTCTCTCTCGTAAAATTCACACAGAAATGTGTTCTTGAATGGATGCATAAAAGATGTTGAGCAGGGGGGGGGAGGGGGGGAATTGTTGGCGGGAAGCTAGATCTTCTTCCAGAATGTTCTCTCTTGCGCCATTTCGAAAAGTAGTAGTGTGTGACAAAGTAGCCTAAAGCAGTCAGTATGATATGTTGCTGTTGCAAGCACCATAAAACTTGAACCAAGCTCTCTCTGTCTCTCTCTCTCTCTCTCTCTCTCTCTCTCTCTCTCTCTCTCTCTCACGCTCCCTCTCTCTCTCTCTCTCTCTCTCTCTCTCACG
>NW_004798348.1:114982-123395 GCF_000002075.1 Aplysia californica
CCTCCCTCATGACCTTCTGCAGTTGCTAACGCTGTAAAACTTTAATCAAACTCTCTCTCTCTCCATGTGAGTAGGTGGCACGGGTGCTGTTGGCGGGAAGCCAGATCTTCTTCCGGAATATTCCCGAGTGCCGGCGTCCGGCAGCGGTAACCGGTCACCCTCGCCCCGCTCTCCACGGTCAGAAATGGCCTACAACCTCAACGGTAACTCGCGGCAGCAGCAGAAAAAGTGAGTGGGTTTTTTTTACCTTTTCAGGGTTGGAATCTGTCGAGGGGAATTTTGTGTGTGTGGGTGTTTTTTGTGTGGTTGTTGGATGTGTGTGTTTGTTCATTTTGATTGTGTGTGTCCTAGTCTGTGGAACGGGGAGTATGTTTTGTCTGTCTGTCTGTATTTGTGTGGATTTGCATATTTTTACGTCTTTGTTTACTTTGAGGTTCGAGGGCTGTCCCTCGGAAAACCGGAATTTGGCTGTAATGTGCAAAATATTCAATATTTTCACATTCTGTAAGCGCACACTTGTAAAACAATCATTTAGGAATTTCCCGATTGAGCACCATGAGCATCGCACTAACCAAACGAACACAGCAGTTCTCCCAAGATGGCTACCCCCTTGGAAAATTGGTCACGGGTAGAAGTGAGGTCTGTCATTTGGTTTCTGACCGCAAAATGTCTCAAACCTATAGAAATACACACTGAAGTAAAGTCAGTTTACGGTGAGAAAGTGACGGCAAAGTCACAGGTATAAAAGTGGTGTAGTAAGTTCAAAGCCGGGCATACGGATGTCAATGGCAAAGTTCACCCCGGACCTTGGTTTTTTTGCCAAGACTGAGGACAGCAAGAGTTGCCCTAATAAACTCATTCAAACAGACAGGCGCCTAAAAATTCGCAAACTTTCCGAGTCGCTAAACATTTCAAAGTCCACTGTCAATAGGATAGTGTTTGATGAGCTGCACTATCGAAAGGTCTCTGCTCGATGGGTCCCAAAAGAGCTGACAGCTGACCACCAGACGCAACATGTTGAAGTGTCTCAGACTTTGTTGAATGGTTGTCGCCAAGCTGTCACGGGAGTCATGAACGTTTCTGGAGACCTCCAACAATATGATGAAGCATTTCTGAGAAACATTATTACAGGTGTCGAGACTTGGATACACCACATGACCTCGGAGACGAAGAGGGATTCAATGGTTTGGAAGCACACGTCTTCACCTCCCCAGAAAAAGTTTAAAGTTCAGCCATCGGTGAAGAAACTCACGGCCACAGTTTTCTGGGATGCTAAAAGTGTTCTGCTTCTTGACATTCTGGAACCTGGGCAAACTGTTATTTCTAACAGATGCTGCAAGACTTTTGATAAGTTGAGAGAGATTGTGCGTCGAAAAAGACCAGGTCGGTTGTCCAGCGGGGTCATTTTGTAACATGACAACGCAACGCCACACACCACAAACGCTACAAAAGACTGGGTCCAAAGGTTTGGCTGGGAAGTTGTGGCACACCCCCTCACAGTCTTGACTTGGCCCTGTCATATTATCACCTTCTTGGACCAATGAAACGCCATATTTCTGGACAGCGATTCACCGACGACGAAGACCTCATTGAAGCAGTGAAAGATTGGTTGAAATCCCTTGACAAAAATTTCTTCAAAAAGGGTATCTTCTCCCTGATTCAATAATGGGAAAAATGCGTCCAGCGGGATGGTGATTACCTTGAGAAATAAAGCACATGTTGAGGTATAATGTGTTGCATTTTTATTATAATAGGACAAAGATTGTTGCTTTTATGGACCTTTTCCGGTTTTCCGTGGGACAGCCCTCGTATGTGTATGATCTAATCATGTTCACGCCATAGCAATTATTATTCTGCTGGTACACATAATATGTGTCACGACGCGGTGGAATCAGGTGCTCGTCAGTTTCTGGGGCATGTGGAGTTATTTGTACTTGTTCATTTGTCTTGCCTTCGATGAAAATAATACCCATTAATCTTGAATAGAAGTCGGGATATCCGCAATTGAAGGAGGTGGAGATGGCCTTGTTTCATGGGTCAAGTTAGAGAGAAAATGGCCGCCAATCTTTGGTTATTTCCGTAGCTTGAGAGCCTGTGGTTACTGAAAACTTAATTTTTGTGTGTTTTTAATCAATGTTTTTCTGTAAAAATCCACACAGAAATGTGTTCTTGAATGGGCATAAAAGACGTTGAGCCCCCAAAAAAGAATTATAAAAATAGCCGAACTGGCAAGGAAATGCCAGTTTCTTCAATTTCATTATTTTGGTGAGCACCTGATTTCACCACGCTGCCCCACATATTTGTGCAGAATATTTTGTGCCTTGACTGACAAATCTTTCTCTTTCGTCTCTCTAAGACTCTGGTTTTAACATCTCTTCCCTCCTTCTGTTGTGTCTGTCGGTCTTTCTTGCTTTTTACAAAAGAGAAAAAAAGTCTTGTTGCCAATGTGCTTCTCTGTCTATTGGAGGCATTTCACTGGGTTGTCATTTATGCTGTAGGCAGTCTGTATTCCCAAAGTCGGAAGGGGGCGTCTTTTTTTGGACCTAGCTTGCCTGACGTAATATGAGGTCCTTTAAAATTCTAGTATTATTCCCAAAGTCCGAAGGGGGCGTCATTTTTTGGACCCAGCTTGCCTGACGTAATATGAGGTCCTTTAAAATTCTCGTATTATTTTTGGCCTTTTGGAGACAGAACGCTCGTTGTTCGCAGATCCTGCTTTTTCTTAATGACCAATTTTGTGTTAAATGAGTTGCAACGGTCAAACTCTTCAAGGTTCTCTTCCAGCCTGTCCCAGGAGATGTGGAGATATGCACTCCCTCCCTCCCTTCTGGAATGAAAAGAAAAATTGACACAACTCTGCAACTATGTGCAAAAAGGAAGAATTTTTATCAGAGCCATTGTGGTTTTGGGTTGGCAGGCAGCACTGCTTTGGTTAAAGATTCGAACCAGAGTCATCTGTCTAGATCTTAGTTCGGTAGTGGCGGCAGATGATTTTATTCATGACGTAAGCGTGACGGTGGGTGGTTGGCGGGTGCTCTGGTCTGGTTTTCTCCTCTCTCCACTATGGAACATATGTCGTATTTTTATCTCCTCCTCCATTAACATTTTTTAAAATGGTGTTTATTTCTCTCACGCAACACCTCTTACCTATGGCACTTTTATGACCTAATTTTGTTGCAAGTGCTGTAAAAATGTCTTGTTATACCTTTAATCTTTGGCACTTTTATGACGTAATTGTGTTGCAAGTGCCGTAAAACTGTCTTGTTATACCTGTTATCTATGGCACTTTTATGGCCTAATTGTGTTGCAAGTGCCGTAAAACTGTCTTGTAATGCCTCTGAATCTTTGGCACTTTTATGACTTAATTGTGTTGCAAGTGCCGTAAAACTGTCTTGTAACGCCTCTGAATCTTTGGCACTTTTATGACTTAATTGTGTTGCAAGTGCCGTAAAATTGTCTTGTTATACCTCTAATCTTTGGCACTTTTGTGACTTAATTGTGTTGCAAGTGCCGTAAAACTGTCTTTAAGACATAAAACGTACCCATGACACAGCCGTCAACCCGCAATGTTCTCATTCTGTGTTTGTTTCAGACAGTGGCAAAGGTCAGTCGGGTAGACTTCTTTGTGTGCGTCTGTGTTTGTTTTTTTGTTTTGTTTGTTTTTTTGTTTGTTTAGTGTGTCCGTCTTTGCCTGATTGATAGCCTCTCAGCCCAGAGGAGTTTCTAGCTAGAGTAGAAATCTGTTTACTGTGTCCGACCCTATATTTGTTTTATACTCAAAATTTTGTTGTTGTTTTTGTTTTTGTTCTTGTTTTGTTGTTTGGGTTTTTTTTATATCCCGCTTTTTATTTGTATGTGTGTGTATGATATATATATATATATATACATATGTATTACTTACTTTTTATATAATCTTTTTTCTTATTTATTTTGTTTCTGTCATTGTTTTCGTAGTGTAGGATTCTCGTTTGGCTCGGATTTATTTAGTGGAGTATATCTTTGTGTGGGTGCGTGCGGGTGCTGGAATGGATTGCTTTCTCAAATGCATGGATTTGTTTATGAGAATTAAGACAGAGAAAGAGAGAGAGAGACAAAGACAAAGAGAGAGTGAGAGAGAAAGAGACAGAGAGAGAGAAGCATGAAGTAAAGCCTATCTTCTAGAGAAGGGATTATGCCTGCGGTTTATTGCTCTTGGTGACACATCTTGTGTCTTTTCGTCTCTTTTTTTTTTTTTGGCTATAGCATTATTACTTGGCAACTTGCTGCTGAAAATGGCACTGCTTCATCTGGCGACATGTAAAAAGCTGTGTGGCCTGCTTGTTTTGGCAATTTTGGCCGCTGCGAGTGAAGTGGCGTAATATAGTGTGCATTTTTAGGAGTGTGGTTGATTTTGGATATGGCTGTTGATTTTTATAATATATATATAAATTTGCTAGAGGTGACGGGGCTATTGTTGTTGTGGCTCTTTAGCCGAACCGCTTTGGGAAAAAGCCCAAGTGGCTTGTGAAGGTGGAGGAGAGATTCTAGTTTGACCTGACCCGTAGAAGATTTTTGTTTGTCATTTGTGGTGAAATCAGGCCCTCGTCAAAATAATGAGGCGGAAGAAACTGATATTTTTCTGCTCACTTGACAATCTTTATCACTTATTTTGTTTGTTTGGGGCTGAATACCTTTTTTTTTATGTACACTTAAAGTCACATTCCTGCATGGATTTTTACTGATTAATGTTGATCAAAGGCACTGAACATGTAAATTTGCAGTCACTGAACATGTAAATTTGCAGTCACTGAACATGTAAATTTGCAGTTTCCAAGGACTATGCAGCTTTGAAAGTCACCAAAATTTGGTGGCCATTTTCTCTAGTATTTTACCCCTGATATCAGGCAACCCCCGTCTCCTTTTACCGCCAATATCTCGTCTCCTATGCGGAATAGATGGTTATCTTTAACAAATCAGAAGCACCCGTAAGGCAAATGAACAAGCTTTCATTGGTTTTTGGGTTGTTGTTGGGTTGGGGGGGTTTTTCAAGTGTAGTCTGGCTTTCTGCTAGGATGCTTTGCCCCACTCAGCCCGGGTTGGCCCAGACGAGAGACACACTTGAAGCAGTCAGCCTCTTAAATGATGTGGATCACGTCGATTTTTACTTTAAGATAAGGAGTTTTATGGTACTTACAACACATTTAGGTCGTACAAGTGCTGAAGATTTAAACCACAGCCGTAGAGGGGTTGGGGGCATTATATGGGCAGGCATTCTGAAAAATTTTGGCGCCTTGCGTAAATTGATGGGAAATAATGTCAATGGCAGCTGAAAAATTTTGATTTTTAAACTTTATTTTATTTTTATTTTGTTATTTTATTTTTATTTTGTCATTTTATTTTTATTTGGTTATTTTATGTTTATGTTGGTTTTGGTTGTTTTGGGTTTTTTATGGTTTTTGATTTTGTTTCTGTTTTCCTTGTATGCACAAATAGCAGTGAATGAGACACTTCTTTCATTCCTTTTTATTTCTTCTTTTGTTTTGAAAAACATGTATATTATACCATGCCCTCGGTAGATCTGGTGAGACTCCTTATATTATCTAATGCTCTTAGGCACGATTGGTTCAGTTCAGCGCAATTTGATAGGTAGGCAGGGCTAGCCTGATTGAGGGCACAACAAAGCGACGACCGTGGCTCCGACCGATCGCCCGACTCGCCTAAAAAACAACAACAGGCGCGTGTGTTTTCAGGCTGCGAGTCGGACGATCAGTTTGAGAATCCCTCCCCCCCCCCTATGAGCACTGGGTATTAGATTTTGCCTGAGTCCCCTGTTGAATGTGACCAAAATGTCTGCAATGCAAAATGTGTTCACTGTACTGGGTTCTATAGAATTGTTTCGGCTATTTTTCTCCTGCTCAGAGAATGATCATGGGTGGTTGGCGGGTGGTCTGGTGTGGGTTCCTTCTTCTTTCCTATCAAACATCTGTCGTCCCCATCTCTCCTCGTGGGTGGTTGGCGGGTGGTCTGGTGTGGTTTGTTACTTCTTTCCTATCAAACATCTATCGTCCTTATCTCCCCTTCTTTTTTGTGATTGTTACTCTCTTGTAACACCTCTAATCTTCGGCACTTATATGACCTTATTGTGTTGCAAGTGCCGTAAAGCACTTACTAAAACAAGAGATTGATACCAGGTTATTGGTACCAACGTCTTTGGTGTAGCGGTTAGGCATGCATGTCACTCTTAGGAGACCCAGTTCGATTCCCGGGTCGGGATCATTCTTATTGAGAGTCTCTCAGGTGCTTCCGCTGGGATGTTGTATCCATCTCAGCACTTAACACGATTTTTTTTCTAAAATTCACTTAGGTTGGAATGGGTACCTGGCAACAGACCACAAAAGATTTTGTCAGTTTGTTGTTAGTGTTTGAGTGCTTAACTGGCTGCTTGCACTGTATGCTGCCTGGGAAGCAGAGAATGTTTCTCATTCTAGGGTGTGCCGGGGAAATAATGGCTGTGAAGCGCGTAGAGCATGCTTTAGAACGTGAATGTGGACTATAGAAATGCAATTCATATTAACATTAGCGCCTAATTGTGTTGCAAGTGCCATGAAACTCTTACTAAAACTAAAACACAGGGTCTCTGGCATTTGTGGCGGCGTAGTGGATAGACCCTTTTTGTTGTCATACCTGGAAGACATTAATTGAATTGGGAGAAGTTAGGGTTTGGGGTTGTTGGGTTTTTTTGGGGGGTGGGGGGGGGTTTAAAAGCATATTTTGTTGTGTGACTCCAAGGTAGAAATAATACTATGTTCCCTCCTCTCCTCGTATCCTTTGTATTGTTGGCACTACGTGGACACCTCAAAGTGCACATATCTGGGTTGTGTATTTTATGGAAATATTTCTTTTGAGATGATGATGACATTTGAGCTGATTCAATAAAACAAATTTAAAACTTTTTATATCAAAATTTATTAGTCTGCAAATCCAGCAATACTCTGCTTTTTAAACAATGATGTTGATGATGATAAGATAATCTTTTTAAACAATGATGTTGATGATGATAAGATAATCTTTTTAAACTATGATGTTGATGATGATAAGATAATCTTTTTAAACTATGATGTTGATGATGATAAGATAATCTTTTTAAACAATGATGTTGATGATGATAGGATAATGTTCCGTTGTGTTCCTGATGAAGCCTGAACAGCTCAAAACTTTGAATCATATTTTTAGTTTTACCGTAAAATTTTCAAAACATATAGCTAAGTCCCCAATTTTATCTCTATTAAACAGCAATAATGATTATGATGGATATCATGGCGAAATGTTGAACCTTATTTCTAGCAATACCATGAAATTCTTTTTAAAAAATATCCCAAGTCTCCGTTATATAATAAAAAAAATTTTCTCCGTTATACAAGTGTAGTGATTATGATGGTTATGGGGGCGAAACGTTGAACCTTGTCTTTAATAATACCATAAAATTCAATAAAAATATCCAAGTCTCCTGTATTATTTTGTTTTCTATTTGACAACAGTGATGGGTTATTACGGCGAAAAATTGAACCATATTTTTAGTACATGCTACACCATAAAATTCTCAAAAGGTATCCCAGTTTCCATTTAAAAAAAAAAAAAAAAAAGTATACTTATACAACAATGATGACTAGGATGGTCAGTGAGGAGCCTGATGACTGAGTGACGTCAATAAATCAACTGTTTTGTGAAATACGTCACCTTTTATGCCATTTGGAAAAGTGACGCATGACGCTGTCTTTCACTAATCCATCAAATTTTTAAAAAAAATTTTTTTTTTTTGGTTACGATTCTCTTTAATATTATAATTTACGTCATTATTATATATTATGATAGGTATTATTAGCATCGTTACTGACTTATGTTGTCATAATGTTATTGTATGGTACTGAGAAATGATAATGTACAGCGTTGGTTTTTCGTGTAGTGCAAGTGCTGTTGAACAGTAAGATTTTTGCAGTTTACAATTTATACAATCTCTGAAATAAACTGTAAAGCATTTTGAGCTGAGATATATGCATTATGAAAGTGTGTGTGTGTGTGTGTGTGTGTGTGTGTGTGTGTGTGTGTGTGTGTGTGTGTGTGTGTGTTTGGTCCCTTTTCGTTTCTGTTTTACTATTACGTGGACCGAATCAGATCCTGGTGAAATGGGTGGTCGGAGGGAGTCGCTGGGAGGTCCAACTTGCGTTCGTTGCCTCCAGTGTGGCTGTCCCGTCTGTCTGGTGGTCTGCCTGTCTCGTGTTTTGCCTTGCTCGGAATAGTGGCTGTTAAGTTTCTCTCCTAATAAAGAGTATAACTTATAAGGAAAGCACTATTCCCTGTGACAAATGGCCCAGAAACTGTTCCCAGTGTCACTGGGAATAGGCCCAGCCCAGAAACAACTGGCAATAGGGTCTAG
>NW_004798348.1:130062-131666 GCF_000002075.1 Aplysia californica
GTTTATTTTCCCCTCTCGTCTCATCTTTGTAGTCATTTTTCTCTCCCCTTGTCAGCTCTTCTTTGTCACCCTTTGGGTTTTTTTCGGGTCCAGAGTCATTTTATCTAGTCTCACTCTGTCTAACAGGATGATGCATCCAACAACTCAGCCCTGGCTGGCCGGGGTAAAAGCAGCCAGCTTCCCTAATGGTCTTACTATGATGGATGTAACGTTTACAATCGAAAGAGAATGGTATCAGCGTCTTTTGTGTGCAGCGGTAAGGCACTTTGCTCTTGCACACAAGAGACCCAAGTTTGAAACCAGATCGGGAAGAAATTTCTATCAAGTATTTTTCAGTCTTTCTGCTGGGATGTCGTTTGTATCCTTCGTCGACTCGTCGTCCTTGGTTGGCGCCCTGGCAGGCAGGGTGGGAAGCCCGTCTCTTATATTGTCCAAATTGTGTCGATGGGAGGGGTATAACAACCTACATATGTGCCGCGGCGCGGTGGAATCAGGCGCTCGTCGATTTTTGGGCGTGTTGAGTTATTGGTATCATCCTAAAGCTTGTTAATTTTTCTTGCTTTTGATAATTAAAAAAACGCCCGTCTATATTGAGCTGAAGTCGAGATATTTGCATTGAAGGAGATGGGGGTCGCCTGGTTTCAGAGATAAAATTAGCGAGGAAATGGCCGTCAGAGTTTGGTGATTTCCAAAGCTTGACAGTACTTGGGAACTGACAATTAACCATTTTTGTGTGTTTAATTGTTTTTCAGTAAAATGCACTCAGAAATGTATTTTCAAAAGGACTTAAAATGTATTTTCAAAAGGACTTAAAAGGTAGTGAGCCGAAAAAAAAAACAATTGCCAAACCATCGGGAAAATGCAGATTTCTTTGATGTCTTTGTTTTGACGAGCTCCCTTATGTCACCACAGTGCCTCCTATATATTTACATTTTTTGAAGGAGTATGAAAATTTTTTTGAAGGAGTTTGGTCTAACTGTACATTGACTAGATTCTCTGTCAATTTTCACTGTCTCTTTCCCTCTGTAGGCAGCAACATCCTCCTAATAATTATAAAAAGTTAGATAGCATTTGTATAGACGCAAATCCCCGCTCATCAGCAAGCTCTATGAGCTTTTCTATCTGGACTGTTGTCCCAGCAGACCTGAGAGTGAGACCATTGTGGAACAACCTCAACTTCCTGGGAAACATACGGCGCAAGCTGCCATTTATGAACCCTGAAACACTAACATACTGACAAGATCTTTCGCTGTCTATGGTCGGGTACCCATTCCCACCCACCTGGGTGAAGTGTGGAAAATTCTTCATGTGTAAAGTGCCTTTCCCGAGAACACAACGTCGGGCCTGAGGCTCGAACCCCCCGAACTCGCAACAACCTCTCTATTACAAGTCCGGTAGCCTAACCACTGGCACCTTATTATTGTCCCGGTCATTTAACATTGTGCTTGGTCATCCTCGAGTTCTTTTTCCTTTTTTTCCAGTTGAGAAAACAAAACTTTACTACTAGTTTTTGTTGTGGAAAGATTATAATAATTTTTTTTAAATCTTTTATTATTGTCCATTTTTGGTGTATTTTTTTCTTCTTTTTTTTTCCTTTTTTTTTT
>NW_004798348.1:132465-135717 GCF_000002075.1 Aplysia californica
TTCCACACACCCCTCCCCTTCCGAACACCCCTTCCCCTTCCACACACCCCTCCCCTTCCGAACACCCCTTCCCCTTCCACACACCCCTCCCCTTCCGAACACCCCTTCCCCTTCCACACACACCCCCTCCTTCCGAACACCCCTCCCTCCCTTCCCCCCTGAATCAGTCAAGATTAGTGATGATAGTGATGTCTACAGTGAAGTTTTTGTATATACATGGTGGAAGGTGCTTTGTGTGCACAGAGTGGCATGCCAGAGGCGTTTGTTCGATTCCCTTGCGGTCACGCTGTTTTTGGGAGTATCGTCTTCATGTGTTTCCTGGGATGGATTAGAATATTCACTCCGTCTTGACCTTGGGTGGTTGGCGGGTGCTCTGGTGTGATTTGCTCCTTCTGTCGCATCGAACATCTATCGTCCTTATCTCTCTTCTTTCTTTTTTACGCATGTTACTCTCTTGTAACACATCTGTTCCTCGGCACTTATAGGACCTTATTGTGTTGCAAGTGCCGTAAAACTCTTACTAAAACTTTCTCTTATTTTTCCCCCTCTCTTGTAACACATCTAATCTTAGGCACTTATAGGACCTTATTGTGTTGCAAGTGCCGTAAAACTCTTACTAAAACTTTCTCTTCCTTTTTATTTTTCCCCCTCTCTTGTTACACCTAATCTTGGGCACTTCTAGGACCTTATTGTGTTGCAAGTGCTGTGAAACCCCTTATTAAAACCCCCAAAAAAACCAAAAGTAATCTATCTTCCTTATCTTTCCTCCTTCCTTTTTTTGTGTTTGTTACTCTTTTGTAGCACTTTTAATCTTTAACACTTGTTCATGTAACCCAATTGTGTTGCAAGTGCTGTAAAATGTTCACTACTGGACTAAGATTATCGTCATCTCTGTCTGTGGGTGGTTGGAGGGCGCCACTGGTACATCCTACTTCTTTATTTTCATTCTGTTGTTTCTGTCTGTCTTACTTTTTCCCAGCACAAAATGACCGTTATTGTGTCGATGTGCTTCTCTTTACTCAAACAAACAAACAGACAAACAAACCACTGGTTTGTCCTACTTCTCTACTTTCCCTCTGTTGTTTCTGTCTGTCTGTCTTACTTTTCCCCAGCACTAATTGACCATTATTGATGTGCTGATGTTAGAAGTGGGCAAAATCCGGATAATCTCTAAGGATAACCGGATCATTCTCAGTGAAACATTATCCGAATCAAGACTCTTTTAACTCTCTTGCCCGACCCGTTTGCCGAAGTGGGTGTACCTGTTTGTCGAAGTGATGTCAACCCATTTGTTGAAGTGATGTCAACCCATTTGTCGAAGTGATGTCAACCCGTTTGTTGAAGTGATGTCAACCCATTTGTCGAAGTGATGTCAACCCATTTGTCGAAGTGATGTCAACCCATTTGTTGAAGTGATGTCAACCCATTTGTCGAAGCGGTTCTTGTCATATTATTTGCCAAAGAGGTGCACTAACATATTATCCGGATTTTGCTAAAGCGACTCATTGCCCAGCCCTAGTTGATGTGCTTCTTTGTAGTCAAACAAACACACCAACAAACAAACTTACCAATGTGTGTTGTATTGACAGGCAGTGAAGTGCGTGCTGAGTTGATTATGTGTGTGTGTTGTAATCTCTGGGTTTCTGCACTAGTGGGTCGGTTGTGTGTGCAAAAGATTTCTTCTTTTTTTCTCTTTGTGCTGACCAGTTTGCTCCCTCTTTCCTGTCTACCATCTATCATCCATATATATCTCTCCTCCTTCTTTTTTGTGTATGTTACTCTCTTGTAACACATCTAGTGATGCCAACCCATTTGTCGAAGCGGTTCTTGTCATATTATTTGCCAAAGAGGTGCACTAACATATTATCCGGATTTTGCTAAAGCGACTCATTGCCCAGCCCTAGTTGATGTGCTTCTTTTTAGTCAAACAAACCAACAAACAAACTTGACAATGTGTGTTGTATTGACAGGCAGTGAAGTGTATGTTGAGTTGATTATGTGTGTGTGTGTGTTGTAATCTCTGGGTTTCTGCGCTAGTGGGTCAGTTGTGTGTGCAAAAGATTTCTTCTTTTTTTCTCTTTTAGTTGACCACTTTGATCCCTCTTTCCTGTCTTACATCTATCATCCATATATATATCTCTCCTCCTCCTTTTTTGTGTATGTTACTCTCTTGTAACACATAATCTATTCTTCGGCACTTATATGACCTTTTTGTGTTGCAAGTGCTGTAAAACTCTACCCCAAAAAAAATTAAATAAAAGTTCTCCGTCTCCTGTTCTTGCTCTGTCTCTGATTTTCTTTCTGTCTGTTGGAGAGTGCCACCGGTACGTCCTACTTCCTTACTTTCCATCTATTGTTTCTGTCTGTCTGTCCGTCTGTCTGTCTTAGTGGATGGTTGGCGGGTGCTCTGCTGTGGTTTGCTCCTTCTTTCCTATTAAACAACTATCGTCTTTATCTCTCCTACTTTTTTATGTTTGTTGCTCTCTTGTAACGCCTCTAATCTCGGCCACTCATATGATCTTATTGTGTTGCAAGTGCTGTAAAACTCGTACTTAAACTAAAAACTGTCTGTCTTACTTTTTCCCAGCACTAAATGACCATCATTGTGTCTATATGCTTCTCTTTGCTCAAAACGAACAAACAAATCTTTCTGTCTATCTGACCCTCTCTCTCTTTCCATAATATGGGTAGGTTTCTCCTTCTCTCCTTTCAAACATCTATCGTCTTCATCTTTCCTCCTTTTTTTTTTTCTTCTTTTTTTTTCGGACAGATTTTTTTCGCCCCTTCCTGCCCACCCAGCAGTAATAGGTACCTGACTTTGTGTTGGGGAAGTAAAGGCGGCGTGGAAAGGAACTGGCCACCCTACCACAATATGCCGAAGGCCCAGGAAGTTGTCTCACTAACAAGGCAATCTCCAATGTCCGGATCGGATACGGGAACAACTTAACTCTTTTGTAGCACCTTTGATCTTTGGTACGTCTGTGACCAAATTGTGTGCCGCAACTCTGGCTAAAACTAAATCTCTCTCTTATTCTCTCTCTCTTATTCTCTCTCTCCTTCTCTCTCTCTTTCTCTCTCTCTCTCTCTTTCTCTCTATCTATCTATCTCTCTCTCCCTCTCTATCTCTCTCACTTTCTTCCCCCCCCTCTCTCTCTCTGTCTCTCTCTCTCTCTTTCTCTTTCTCTCTCTCTCTTTTTCTCTCTCTCTCTCTTATTTTCTCTTCCTCTCTCTCTCTCTCTGTCTCTCTCTCTC
>NW_004798348.1:137943-139070 GCF_000002075.1 Aplysia californica
CAGGGCAGTGCTACTAACTGAAGTGTCTTTAGGCCTTTCCCGAAGGGGGGATATTACGTGTTCTTATGCACAGTAGAATTGTTTTATGGACTGATTCATCAATGTCATGCTCGTACTGTGCCGGAACAACGTAGGGGGAACTGCTGTTTTTTTCTTTTCTCTTCCTTACTAAGTTACTATCATCATTTTTCCTCTTCTATGTTTGTCACTCTCTTGTGAACTGCTATTTCCGGAGTGCCTTGATAGTCTAAGCAGACTTTGTGCTGTTGAGGCTAGAGAGGTGAGCAGAGTAAGTCTGATTCCTTGTAAGGACTTTTCTGTTGACATCCACCCCTTGGCGCTCATATGACCTTATGTAGTTGCGAGCGCCGTAAAACCTTACTAAAACAAACAATTAGCTGGAGCTTAACTTTTCGAGACATAAACCTTTCTTGTATCTCTTTAACTTTTAGCTCTGGCTCATTTCGCTGTTTACTTTGAGCTCACATTAAGCTCCTTCTCTCTCATTTCACTGTTCAGTTCGAGCTCACTTTAAGCCTTTTCTCTCACCTTTCCCAGACATTAACCCTTCTTGGAGCTCTTAAACTTATTGCTCAGGCTCATTTCGCTGTTCAGCTTGAGCTCATATTAACCCTATCCGTACGCCCTGGGGTCATATTGTACCCCCGGGGTTGTATTCTTCACATTTTAGAATACTAGTTGCGAAGATCTCTTTGAAACGTTCACTATTTCTAAAAAAAATCATTTTGACAGACTGCTACGCAAAGCGTATAGATCGGATTAAGGAGTAAATTTCCTCTTTGGCAAGTGGTGGCACAGAGTTCCCCACGTCGTATGGATACGATAGTAAAACACGACGTACGGATAGGGCTAATCTTGAACCTCTTAACTTTTAGCTCAGGCTCATTTCGCTGTTCAGCTCGAGCTCACGTTAAGCTCCGTCTTGTTCCTATGTCTGGATGAAAATAGTCTCTCTGTGTGTGTGTGTGTGTGTACATTAATGTATATTGCATGAGAAGAAAGGAAGTAGTATGAAAGGCTTTTGAAAAATGGGTATTCCAATGTAAAGCCGCATTGAGCTACTTTTTTTGGAAATGCACTATATAAATGTTATATATTATTATTAT
>NW_004798348.1:139170-140264 GCF_000002075.1 Aplysia californica
CTCTCAGACATGGGCAGCAGTAACGCTCTGGAGCCCAGCGGTCTGACCGACGGAGCCTCTCGGAGCCCCGACCTTCGCCACAGACACCCGCAAGCGGCCCGCGCCGTGCCCCGCTCGCCTCGCTCAGAACGTGTGTCGGCGCGGGTACAGCCCTCTTCCTCGGACCACCAGAGGTCGGAGGTCATGCTGAAGGTCAGTGGTTGTTGGCTGTTGTCTTTCTTTTTCTTTGTCTTTTTCCCCTTCTCTTTCTTTTTTTCTTTCTTTCTTTCTTTTTCTGTCTCTTCTCTCCCTCTCACTTTCTCTCCTTTTTTTATCTCTACTGTCTGTCATGTCTGTCTGTCCTTCTCCCTTCTCTCTCCTCTCTCTCTCTCTCTCTCTCTCTCTCTCTCTCTCTCTCTCTCTCTCTCTCTCTCTCTCTCTCTCTTTTCACTATATATTTCTGTCCCTCCCTCTCTGCCTCATCTCCTCTCTGTCTTTCATTGTCTGCCTGTCTGTCTCTCTCCCTTTTTCTCTCTCTACCCCCTTCCTCTTTCTCCCCTCTCTATTGTATCTTCCTCCCTCTCCCCTCTCTCTTCTTCCTGTCTCTCTCTCCTCTCTTTCTCATTGTCTCCCTCTCTCTCTCTCTCTCTCTGTTCCCATCTTCCTCACCCAATCTTTCCCACCCTCTCCCGTCCCCTCCCGTTCCCCCCCCCCAAACAAATCATCTCCACCAGGAGGTTCGAACCCCGCCGCCCCAGGCACAGGTCTCCCCAGTCTGTCAGAGATGATCAGCGCCTTTAACGGTAAGAGACAAACTGTATACGTTTTGCTGCTGTTTCTTGTTTTTGTTCGTCTGTCATTTGGGATTGTACGTCTGTCATTTTGTTTACTTGTTCGCCTGTCATTATATTTGTTTGTTCATTTGTTGTTTGTTATCTTATTTTTGTTTGATTGTCAGTCTATTTATTAATTTATTAATTCGGATCCAAGGCCAAAGAAGTTTTATTCTTTTCTTTATTATTTCTTTCGCACTAAAACAGAAGATTGTTTTGTATTTTTGTGTGGGCACGCGTGTGTAAATGTGTGCGCACGTGTGTGTGTGTGTGTGTGTGTGT
>NW_004798348.1:142443-146907 GCF_000002075.1 Aplysia californica
TTTTTTTTTTTTTTTTTTTAGGGGGCTAGGGTCAGCTTAACTCTCTTTCTCCGGCAAGTGGCAGAAGTTTTTGGTTTATGGCCTGGTCATGAATCCCGTGGTCAGTGGCTTCCACAATTTGACGCTCCCAGCGGGGAAGGGTGCCGCCTTAAAACGGCTATAATTCCGTCAAATGGTGATGGATTTGTTTGTGCGAGCGCCTCAAACTATTCGTTATTGGACAAAGGATCCCCCACAATACGGGTGGAAATAGGTCGTGAATATAGCACAGGATGAGGGGGTTCAGATCTTGAGGTTGGTTGGTGAAATCGGTACCCCAGAAATGCCACCCACGTCATAAGCCGGTGGAACAGGAGCCAAAACCAGCGCTTAATTAGCGAGCAGGGGAAATGCGGAACCAAAATTGCCGCTTAAGTGGGGAGCCAGATTCAAAGAGTTAGGATAGTGACAGCAGCAAGGCCGTGCTTACTTCAGATAAGGAACACCTCCCACCCCCCCTGCAAGAAAAAATCTTTGTTGTTTTTATCCCTCATCCTCCCCCCTCACCTCCCTCATCCTCCCCCTCCCTTCCCCTCCCTCCCTCCCGATCCTGTGTACCCAGCAGGAGTGAGTGAAG
This sequence comes from Aplysia californica, assembly GCF_000002075.1. Lineage (NCBI taxonomy): Eukaryota > Metazoa > Mollusca > Gastropoda > Aplysiida > Aplysiidae > Aplysia > Aplysia californica. The sequence goes on from NW_004798348.1 coordinate 143,060, forward strand.
AGGAGCTGTCCTGATACTGCAGGAGGTAGTAACACCTGTGTACCTTCTCTCTCTCTCTCTCTCTCTCTCTCTCTCTCTCTCTCTCTCTCTCTCTCTCTCTCTCTCTCTCTCTCTCTCTCTCTCTCTCTCTCCCTCCCCCTCTCTCGTTGCTTGCTGTCTGCTGGGAGCAGCCCACTAGCAAACACACACTTTTCTTGCACAACACGTGTACACAAACGCACATGATATATGATATATATATAGATATATACACACAGAGTAATTCCAAAAGAATGAACCGATTTCACTACCCAGTTTTTTACTAAAGAAAAGCAATAGAAAACTCAAGCTGAGTCGCAAGTATTGTACTATCAATCAACTTTTATTTCCTGTCGGTGTTTCCTTCAAAGGAAGAACGATAGTATATCGAAATAGGTTTTTGTCCTGTTATTTCCTCATCAAAAGGAAGAACGATAGTATATCGAAATAGGTTTTGTCCAATAATATTTTCTTCAAAGGAAGAACGATAGTATATCGAAATAGGTTTTGTCCAATAATATTTTCTTCAAAGGAAGAATGACAGTATATCGAAATAGGTTTTGTCCAATAATATTTACTTCAAAGGAAGAACGATAGTATATCGAAATAGGTTTTTGTCCTGTTTTGATATTTACTTCAATGGAAGAACGACACGACACGACACCACCACCACCCCCCTGTGACAGCTATTCAAAAGTTACTTACCTAACCCCTCTTTCAAATGGTCACTGACTCTTTCCATAACGATGATTGAGAACTAAAGCAAGGCGTCATAAAAATCGGTTCCTTCTTTTTTAATCACCCTGTATATAATATGTATGTGTATATATTATAATATACAAAATACATACATATGTGTATATATTTATATTATACGTGTGTTTGTGTATACGTATGTGTGCGTATGTGTGTGTATAATATGTATATATCACACACAATTTTTATACGGATGTGGGATGTTATGAACACGCGGAGCAGTGCATGGCTCTGAGATTTCTCTATCATACCCTCACTAACGACGCAGCTACGGACAACGCTATTAACGGCATGGTGTGCGACTTGTAAATACTATGTGATGTTTATGTGTCTGTCTGTGTGTCTGTGTAGCCTTGACTTAAAGATGAACTTTCAACTACCTAACGACGAAAACAATCCCTCACATCGTCCAAAGCAAAGACAAGATTGTGTGTGTGTGTGTGTCAGTAACCACTGTTCAAAACTTTTTTGTTTTTTATTTTTTATTTTTTTCTCATTAATTTATTTATTTCTCTTTCAATTTATGTTTTGTTTTTTGTGTGTTTATTTATTTCTCGTTTGATGTATTCTTATAGAATTTCTATATTTGGTGCTCATTTTGCCGGATTATTTGCAAGTGCCTGAGTTTGGGTGTGGGCGTCTTTTTATTATTTATTTATTTGTTTTTTTTGGTCTTTATATTTGTTTATTCATTTATTTATATTTTTGTCGCTCATTTTGACTCATTTTGCAGGATTACTTGCGGGTGCCTTAGCCTGAGTGTGGGCGACGCCCCCTGGGTGTGTACCTCCTGGCTGTTTTTTTCTTTCGTTCTGTGTGGGATCAGTCGTTGTTTGTTTGTTCGCTGTTTTCTCCTTCTCTCTATCTGGTCCAGGTGTGCACAGTGTTGTGTGTGTGGGACCGCTCACCGGTCCGTTTTAGTATTCTCTGATTGTTCTGTGTGTTCAGATTGCTGGCCGTTTTTCTCTCTCTCTCTTTCTCGTTCTTTCTGTCGATCATTCATGTCCGTGTTTGATGTTTTATTTGGCATCAGTTGTTTTTTCACTGTCTCTTTCTTTCTCGTTCTCTCTCTTTTTTTGTTTCTTGTTTTGTCTCTTTTTCTCTTGTCTTTCTCTTTCTCTCTCTCTCCCCCTATCTCTCTCGTTCTCTAATTCCTGTTTGTGCACTGTTGTGTGTGGAATCAGTGTATTTATTCGCCTTTAGTATCTCTCTCTCTCTCTCTCTCTCTCTCTCTCTGCACCCCCCTCCCCTCCTCACTCTTTCTCTATTTCTGTATCCTCTTTCTGTCTCTCTCCCTCCCCCCCCCTTACTCTCTCTCTCTCTCTCTCTCTCTCTCTCTCTCATTCCTGTCAGTGCACCGTTGTGTGTAGAACTGGTCAATGGTCCTCCTGTAGTCGTCAGTGCACTTTCTTTGTGTGTGATCATTATGTGTCACGACATGGTGGAATCAGGCGCTCGTCAATTTTAGGACATTGGGAGTTATTGGTGTCATCTTAAAGCTTGTTCGTATGACTGTCTTTTGATGAAACAAAGCGTTCACCTGTCTTGAAAAGAAGTCGAGATATTTGCCACTAAAGTAGGCGTGGATCCTGACACTAAAGGACCTACTTATTGTGTCAATGTGCTTGTTTTGGCTTTTACCTAACACATATCGTGTATGCATATATTATAAATGTGTTCGACTCTTTCCCTCTATATGGTGAAGTACATCACATCAAAGTTTGGGGTTTCCTACCAACTAAAAGTATTAGGTGTGTCCCGCGCGCTCGTATGACCTTATGCAGTTGCGAGCGCCGTAAAACACTTACCAAAACGAACAAACAAAGTCTGCGGTTTGTGTTTCTGTGTTCGCATGAATCTGCCCTACCATGTGTGTGTGTTTATGTGTGTGTGTGTATGTGTGTCTGTGTGTGTGTATATGTGTGTCTGTGTATGTGTATGTATGTGTGTGTGTGTGTCTATGTGTGTCTGTGTGTATGTGTATGTATGTTTGTGTGTGTGTGTGTATGTATGTATGTGTGTGTGTGTGTGTGTATATGTGTGTCTGTGTGTATGTATGTGTGTGTGTATATGTATGTATGTATGTGTGTGTATAGGTGTGTATGTATGTGTGTGTGTATATGTGTGTATGTATATGTATGTATGTATGTGTGTGTATAGGTGTGTATGTATGTGTGTGTGTGTCTGTGTGTGTGTGTGTGTATCTGTGTGTATGTATGTGTGTGTGTGTGTTCTCTTGTTTTGCCCGGGGCTGTGGCAGTCATTGCGCTAAATCCACAGTATAATTTATAATGTGTTAATCCTGAAGCACCCACATATAGATGTATGTACCGGCCATATGTACCACCACAACACTATGTGTCTGTGTGCGGATCTTGCTGTACCAGTGTCACTTTTGGCTTTGTGGGTAGTTGGAGGGCGCCACTGGTGGTAGCTCCTATTTCTTTACTTTCCCTCTGTTGTTTCTGTCTCTGTCTGTCTGTCTGTCTGTCTGTCTTACTTTTCCCCCAGCGCTAAATGACCATTATTGTGTCAATGTGCTTCTCTTTACTCAAACAAACAAAACCACTGGTAGGTCCTTCTTGTTTACTTTCCCTCTGTTGTTTCTGTCTGTCTGTCTGTCTTACTTTTTCCCCCAGCGCTAAATGACCATTATTGTGGCGATGTGCTTCTGTTTACTGCCCGGACTCGTAACTGGTGGCTAAGGTTCCATGCTTGTTTCGCTGTGTGTGTGTATATATATATATTATTTTTGAAGCACCCCGGTTAGTGGGTAGTTGGTGGGTGCTCTGGTGTAGTTTGCTTCTTCTTTCCTATCAAACATCTATCGTCCTTATCTCTCCTCCTCCTTTTTGACGTTTGTTGTTACTCTCTTGTAACACATCTAATCTTTGGTAATCTACTTATATGACCTTATTATGTTGCAAGCGCTGTAAAACTCTTACTGACTAAAACTTTAAAAAGCACCCCAGTAATGCACACAGCATTAATTGTACAATAACACTGTATGGCTATGCCTCAAGAGCTCTAAATCTTGCTGTGTATGCGTTACTTACAAAATGCCCACATATATA
>NW_004798348.1:150817-165698 GCF_000002075.1 Aplysia californica
ATCTCCCCCCCTCCCCATCCCTATTGTATCCCTTGACTGCGACAAAGACTGATGCATCTCTGCGCATGTGTGTGTGTGTCTGCGTTACTATATAATTCGGACTTGGCTTACGATTCTTGATTGGTTGATGGACGGACGTGGGTTGGCCGCAGTCATTGCCCCTTGGAGCTGAGAGGGAAAAAAACTTGTTACGACACGTTTCAATTTTTTCGTCATGTTGAGCTGAACGTTCGTTGTATATGTGTAGAATGTGGGGTGTAGAAGTGTTGAAAGTGCCGTAAAACACTTACTTAAACTAAACTCCTCTCTCTCTCTCTGCTATGTCTCCCAAGCTTTTCGCTCTACCGTTGTCGTTTTTTCTTTTTCCGGGAACAGGCACGGCATTTTCGACTCGTCATTGGCTTCTCCATGACAATATTAATCGAATAAATAGTATTTGGGTAGCACATGTTGATATAATCTATCCCCGCTACTAGACAGCTAGAGTGGGTGGTTGGTGGGTGCTGTGGGGAGGTTTGCTCCTTCTTTCCTATCGAACATCTATCGTCTTTATCTCCCCTCCTCCTTTTTTTTATGTTTGTTACTCCCAAGTGACACCTCTTATCTTCGGCACTTATATGACCTTATTGTGTTGCAAGTGCGGTAAAACTCTTACGGAAAAAAACAACAACAAAGCAAGCTCTATCTATCAATGCCTTGTTCAGTCAAACAACAGATATATATTGCCGTCGTCATACAACAGTCGCACAGCTAAACAGCACGAGCTAACTAAGAATTACAAAGTTCTTGCTGACATTTTTTGATGTTTTTGAGTTACTAGGACCATGAGGTCACGAGCCAAATGTTCTATCTGCTCTATCAAAATCGTCAGATTATTCAGCGTCATTATCAAGATATTCAAGGAATTGCATAAAAAGAAAAAGCTTGCCATGTTGTGAAAATCAAAATTTTTTACATCAAATTTCTCAAAAGGAGGCACTGAGCTGGTAGAACTTTGTAATTGTGAAGTAGTGTAGTATAGTCTACACAGCAGTCACAGATAGTATAGTGGAAACAGCAGTCACAGATAGTATAGTGGAAACAGCAGTCACAGATAGTATAGTGGAAACAGCAGTCACAGATAGTATAGTCGAAACAGCAGTCACAGATAGTATAGTCGAAACAGCAGTCACAGATAGTATAGTCGAAACAGCAATCACAGATAGTATAGTCGAAACAGCAGTCACAGATAGTATAGTGGAAACAGCAGTCACAGATAGTATAATCGAAACAGCAATCACAGAGTCATACTATTGCCGTCTCGGAGTCATACCGCAGTATCGGAGTCGTGCAGCAATCATTGAGTCCTACCAGGGCATTCTCTGGCTCATATATAGCAATCATTGTGGGCACACGGCAATCACTGGGACGTACAGAAATCTTTGTGCCAGACGGTGCCAGTCCGCAAGTCCATACGGCACTCGTACTATACTACCGGTATCGGGGTAGTTTTTGTTGCAGTAGTCATGGCGGGTGGGTGGAGGGTGCCACTGGTAGGTCCTACTTCTTTTGTCTGTCCCGCTGTTTTAGCTGTCTCTTCTGCCCTGCCTTGTTTCTCGCCTGTTTTTGGAGGGAGTTTTTTGTTTTGTTTTGCGTGTGTTTGTATGTTAGTGTGGCTACAGTATGGTTGCTGTTATGATCCTTGATTTTATACGATTACATTCATTCCCATCATTATTCAACAATTTTTTGCTTTCGTCGTAATTGTCATCAACGACATCATCATCTTTATCACGATCATCATCTTTATCACGATCGTCGTCGACATCATCATCTTTATCATTATTGTCTTTATCACCATCATCGTCATCATCATCTTTATCACCATCATTATCAACATCATCATCTTTATTATCATCATCATCATCATCAGTACAGTAGTCTTGAGTTCCCCATGGCCCAACTGTTCCACGGCGGCAAACGTCGCCCGCCCGACCTATCATCATGCCATATCTGTCGAAAGCCGTCGTCAGACCGACACGACACGACACGACACGACACTCCACGACACTCGCTGACACAGAAGACAGACTTTCTTTTCTATTGCATCGTCATCAACTGCTTCGTGTCGGACTCTGCCATGGTCATCGACTGCTTCGTGTCGGACTCTGCCATGGTCATCGACTGCTACGTGTCAGACTCTGCCACGGTCATCGACTGCTTCGTGTCGGACTCTGCCATGGTCATCGACTGCTTCGTGTCGGTTCTGCCATGGTCATCGACTGCTTAGTGTCGGACTCTGCCATCCACGCCGTGCGCCAGTTTGGAAAGTGATGCTTGGCGGAGTTTTACAGTGAGCAATTTATAGATATATAGGCCTATACGTATATATATATTTATACATGTGTATAATATGATATATTTTTCTTGTTGGGGATTTTCGGGTTTTCAAAAAAGTGCCCCCTGCCCCCACCCCCCTCTCATTTCTCTAATACTGATGGTTAGGATGGGGGGGGGGGGGGGGGGGGGCTGTTTTGTGGTTTGCTCCTTCCATTACATTTTTTTCCCTCGCGCAATTCGTGTGTCGACATAATGTGTTTGAGGGAAGAGTTTCGATCATATTGTTTCCAGATTGACCTGTCTGCCACCTCCTTTAACGAACAATCTATATATATATATATATATATATATTTGTGTGGAAAAGGGCGTAAAAGTTTTTTTTTTAAACAACTTTTGCAGTCAGTATGTCGTGTGAGTCTGTCAGAGAGGGGAGGGGGAGAGAGGAGGCAAAACAATAATCCGCAGGGTTTTTTTTAGAATATGAATACGGCGGTCTTCAAGTGCGAGGGTTGTTTGTTCCTTTGATCTCTTCGATTCTCTCTCTCTCCCTCTCTCTCTCTGTCTCTCTCTCTCTCTGTCTCTCTCTCTCTCTCTCTCTCTCTCTCTCTCTCTCTCTCTCTCTCTTTCTCTCTCGCACGCACGCACACACACCCGCACATGTGCGCTCACAAACACGCGCTCATACTCTCTCTCGTGCTCGCGCACGCCTCCTTTTTCGCCCAGTGTTCTAGTGGAGGACGCTGCCAGCCCTGTAGTACATATGATGTATGTGTACGTACAGCCATCAAGGTACCTCATGTGTACATATTTATATATACGTGTATGTACATACATGTGATGGTTATTATTATTATTATTATTATTATTATTATATTTTTCTCCCAAGTGTTACCGTTTTCTGGTGGTAGGGTACTTATTATAGTGATGATTCTTTACGTGTACATGTATGTATATAGATTCTGTGTACATGTACGTATGTAGATTCTGTGTACATGTATGTATGTATGTAGATCCTGTTTACACGTATGTATGTAGATTCTGTGTACACGTATGTATGTAGATTCTGTGTACACGTACGTATGTAGATTCTGTGTACATGTATGTATGTAGATTCTGTGTACATGTATGTATGTAGATTCTGTGTACATGTATGTAAGTAGATCACATGTACACGTATGTATGTAGATTCTGTGTACAGCTGTATAGCTTCGATGGAGATACGTGTTACGTAATTAATTGCCAGCTTGTGAGTGTAGTTGATGATGGATGGGTGACTGTCTCTCTATCTTATCTCTGTCTCTCTCTCTCTATCTATCTGTCTCTCAATGCTATCTCTTTCTCTCTATCTGTCTCTCTCTCCCTCTCTCTCTCTCTGATCTGTCTCTCTCTGATCTCTCTCTCTCTCTCTCTCTCTCTCTCTCTCTCTCTCTCTCTCTCTGTGTCTTGTCTGTGTCTATTGTTTCTGTCACTCTCTCTCTCTCTCTCTGTCTTATTTTTTTCTCTCTCTATCCTATCTCAGTCTAATCTGTCTCTTTTATCTTGTGTCTCACTATCTTACCTGTCTCTCTAAACTGTCTCTCTCGGTCTTACCACATTTAGAAAAATGTGAGGCAGCGTGGTGGAATCAGGCTCTCATCAATTTTTGGGCATATTGAGTTATTGGTATCATATTAAAGCTTGTTCACTTGTCTTGTTTCAATGAAAAAATTACCCCTGCATCTTCAATAGAAGTGGAGATATTTTGGATTTAAGGAGGTGGGGGTCACCTGGTTAAAGAGGTAAAATTAGCGAGAAAATGGCCGCCAAAGCTTGGTAAATTCCAAAGCTGGAGAGTCCATGGAAACTGCAAATTTATATTTTTTTGCCTTTAATCAACGTTTTCGGTGAAATCCTCAAAAAGGAATGTGTTTGTAAATGGACATGAAAGATGTTGAGCCAAAAGACAAAAATTTGATAAAAATTGCTAAGCAGGGAGAAAACTGCTGTTTTCTTCGATTTCATTATTTTGAGGAGAGCCTGATTCCACCACGCTGCCTCACAAATGATGTATGACGGATTCTTATATGCAAAGCAGTCGGTCTGTCTGTCGGTCTGTCTGTCGGTCTGTCTGTCTGTCTGTCTGTCTGTCTGTCTGTCTGTCGGTCGGTCGGTCGGTCTGTCTGTCTGTCTGTCTGTCTGTCTGTCTGTCTGTCTGTCTGTCTGTCTGTCTCCTTTTTTATCTTTTTTTTTTTGCAACTTACTGAAGTTAGTGGGTAGTTGGTGGGTGCTCTGGTTGGTGCGTTTGTGTGGCAGTGGTTTGTTTGTGTGTGTGTGTGTTCAGGCAGTGTGTTTGTGTGTGTGTGTGTGTGTTCAGGCAGTGTGTTTGTGTGTGTGTGTGTTCAGGCAGTGTGTTTGTGTATAAAAATATGTGTGTGTGTGTTTGTTTGCACATGAGTGTGTATATATGTGTGTGTGTGTGAGTGTGTTTGTTTGCACTTGAGTGTATGTGTATGTGTGTGCGTGTGAGTGTGTTTGTTTGCACATGAGTGTGTGTATGTGAGTGTGTTTGTATGCACATGAGTGTGTGAGTGTGTGTGTGTGAGTGTGAGTGTGTGTGTGTGTTTTTCCAGAGCTTTCTTTCCCTCCTTGCCATATCATGCTTTGTACAGGAACCTGCATTCCATAACCCCTAACTACATCTGTGAGTGGAACGAGAGAGAGAGAGAGAGGGACAGAGAGAGAGAGAGAGAGGGGGGGGACAAAGAGAGAGAGAAAGAGGGACAGAGAGAGAGAGGGGGGGGGGGACAGAGATAGAGAGGGAGAGAAAGAGGGACAGAGGGACACACAGAGAGAGAGAGAGAGAGGGACAGAGAAAGAGGGACAATGAGAGAGAGGGAGAGAGAGAGAGAGGGGGGGGGTACAGAGAGAGAGAAGGAAAGATGGAGAGTTCAGAGAGAAAGAAAGTTATAAGATAGAGAGAGAGTCAGAGAGAGAGAGATAGATGTTTACTATATTTATCGAAATAGAGAGAGAAATGGGGGATGGCTATCCTTAAACTCTATCTATCCTCTCTTTTTATTTGATATTGATGGACATGTGGGTAGATTGAGGGAGAGAGAGAGAGAGAGGAGAAAACTGGGAGAAGTCCCAGTTCTGTGACGGAGAACTTTGTTCCTTCTTTGCCTGAAGGATAGAGAGAGAGAGAGAGCTACAGAGAAAGAGGCAGGCTGGAGGGTATTGCACTGATGACAAGTCTTATTTATTCTGTATTCCTCCATGTCTTTTTTCTGTCCGTCTTGAAGTTATTGAATTGCTCTTTCCTGGCCCAAATTGGCCGTTACAAATATTTATTTTGCTCGTGTAGTGTCGTGTAGTGTGCTACTCAGTATTCATACTCAAACGAGAGAGGTGAAAGAGAGAGAGGGAGACAGAAAGATGAGAGAGAGAGAGAGATGAAAGAGAGAGAGAGAGATGAAAGAGAGAGATGGAGACTGAAAGATGAGAGAATGAGATGAAAGAGAGAGAGAGGGAGACTGAAAGATGAGAGAGAGAGATGAAAGAGAGAGAGAGAGATGAAAGAGAGAGAGGGAGACTGAAAGACGAGAGAGAGAGAGAGACTGAAAGAGAGATGAGAGAGATTATATTATGATGATATTGCAGTTGGCTCGTATGTTTTTCCCCAATGTCACTCGCCACAGAACAATTGAAATGTGAGTCCATGGGTGTGACTTCAATTGAAATGTGAGTCCACGGGTGTGACTTCAATAAAATGCAGACATTATGATAATTTGGGGTTGGTTTTTTTTTTTTCACAGACATTATTAAAATGAAAATTTGGGGGGTTTTTTTTCTCAGACATTATAATGAAAATTTGGGTGTATTTGGGGTTTGGGTTTTTTTTTTCACCCTTGAGAAAGCGTTAGTTGAGGTGTGAGTTTCAGTGTAATGGTTATGCTTTCAGCTCAACTAGTAGGCTATCTGCTTTGTCTTTCTGCTGACTGGGATACTGGGGATACGGTATCCCTTTCCACTCGCGTGGCCCAGGTGGGTAGGGTCGACGTCGCCTGCCTCCTAAATGACCTAGTGAAATTGTGTCAGTAGGGTGTTTTGGAACAAACAATAATATAGTGTAAAGCGCATAGAGCCTGCTGTTGAGCGGGGATATGCGCTATACAAATGCTATTTATTATTATTAACAGAAAAAGGAAACTCCCCTCAAATATCAAGAGAGTAGTGTTTTTAAAAAAACAAAACAACTACTCCCCACAAACCCTTTTTTCTACCTTCATTTTTTTAAGCTCGATCACTATCAACTATCATTCATTCTGTTTGATGATGACCATGATTATGTAGTGGAGTTGGCATTTATTATAATTATTATTATTATAATTATTATTATTATTATTATTTATATATTACTTTTCTCCCTTTAGCGCCATTTTCTTCCATTATTTATGTCCACAACCCCATCCCATCCCAACCCCATCCCATCCCCATCCCATCCCCATCCCATCCCCATCCCCCGCCCCCACCCACCCCAGACTTCGCAAAAGGCTGCGGTCTTTGGTTGTTTAATGGAACCCATGATGCAGATATAGATTGTACATTCTTCAAGTTCGTGCATACATACATAGATACGTACGTACGTATGTATGTACATACATGCATTACATATAATATCAATGACATGTCTGTGTACAGATTACAGGATGTACCGGTACCGTACGTAGACCTTGAGAAATGTTTTTTTTTTTAGTCTTCTCTGTTCTGTTGGATGTGAGTAGGTACGTGTGTAAGGGCAGATTAATTCACTGAAATACTGCGTCGTGCTGCTGTTCCCATGTGCTGAGCCCGGACTTTGGGAAAAAAAAAAACTTTTCAGGAGCAAGAAAAGAAGGGTTTCTTTCATTCTTTCTTCTTCTAACAGTTTCTTATAACACTACATTGTGGGGTTTTTTGTTTTGTTTGTTTGTTTGGTGTTGTTGGGGTTTTTTTTTGGGGGGGGGGGGGGGGGGGTTCTGTATTTATTAAAATGATTTGGAATTTGAATTTCAACTAACAAAATATTTCTTGAGCATATGTGAGGTGTGCTGACAATACGAGTTACCTTTCGGATTTTAGCCGTATAAAAATTGATTCCTCAACTTTATAGTAGGTGGCGTTTGTACAATTTGTAAGTGTGAAATAATAAAAGACACGGTAGATTTGAGCAAAATGGCGTCAACTGAAAATCTATAAATCTGACCCCAGTGTTGGTTTTCAGCCGATATCTCCATTCTTGGACCGCGAGAAGTAAGTCAGTTTTGTCAGCACACCTCCTATATATATATTTTGCAACCCATTCCAAAGATTGAGAAACTGAAATAAAAAGACTTCAAAATGTTGGGGCTTGGCACATCGGAACAACAAGCGGACGTTTTGAAACATTTCCATGTGGAAACCGCAATGTATTTTTTTGTCAATAAAATATGCTCAATTAATGGACCTTTCCCCAAGCGTCTTTGATTTTTCCTGTGGTTGGAATGTGTTTAGTAAGTGTTTTACAGGACTTGCAACACAATTAGGGTGGGTGGTTGGTGGGTGCTCTGGTGTGGTTTGCTTCTTCTTTCCTATCATACATCTACCGTCCTTATCTCCCCTCCGTCTTTTTTATGTTTGTTACTCTCTTGTAACACCTCTAATCTTCTGGCGCTCATATGACCTTATGCAGTTGCGAGCGCCATAAAACCTCTACTAAACTAAAACTTAAAAACACAATTAGGTCATATTATAAGCGCCAAAGATTAGAGATGTTACAAGAGAGAGTAACAAACACAAAAAAGGAGGAGAGCTAAGGACGATAGGTTATGTTTTGAGTTTGATACAGTCGAAAAGAAGGAGCAAACCACACTAGAGCACCTGCCAACCACCCGCGTTGGAGGGCATGATGAGTGGTATTACAGACAAGTAATCTGCGCTGAGATAGTTTCAACATACCAGCAGAACGACCAAGATACTCTATAAAACTTTTCTCCACACAAGAATCGACCTTGTGCCTTTTGAGTTTGAGTGTGATAGCCAGCCGTCTTACGGCTCCAACACAAAGGCCGCCTATCATGAAGATGTTTTTATTTCAAGTAAGGGAATTCACAAATGACTTCAGCTAAAATTTGGCCAAAAATGACTCCCACCTTGTCATCTTCTGTCATCTTTCCCAGAACACCAACCAAAAATATATATAGCCTACATATCTGTCTCCCCCGATCAATATCGGTCGTAAGACGCAGTGTATTATTATCAGCAACGAGGCTTGAAAGGTAAAAAAATGACTTTCCGTGAAATTTTTAAAATTTTTTTGGATCAATTGAAAGTTTGATGTCTTCTTCTTCATTTGAAATAAAAATAAACAACTGTAATCGACTATAAATTTCAAGTCTCTATCTCAATTCTAAGACCCCCATTGCTATGGAACTACGTTGCTTAACTTCCGAGGCCATTTTCTCCTTTTCGTGTTTCCTCACCTCGCACAATAAAAAGTTCTGTATTTTCTTCAAATGTGGTCATACATGTATTTACTTCATTCTTGTTTTAAGTTGTAGGGAAAAGGTGACAGTTTTTTCTTAAATAATGTTAACTCAGTTTTGAAATTTCCTTCATATGACTGATATTGACTGTCAGGGACACATATATTATGAGCAATTAGAACTAATAGAGCCTGTAGTTGATGCATCTTCTATACCTTTGATCTTTATTTTAAATAAAATCTAGTTTCTAGCAGTCTGTGCTATGGGGAGATAACTGCTAATATTAGTTTTTAGGCCAAAAAATGTGGTTCAGGTTAACTTTTTTTGGTAATTTTAGGCCAAGAAAATGAGGTCTATAATAAGTATTTCTTCTTCCTTTCTGTTCTTTTTTCCCCCAACCTTTTAGAACATCAAGGTTGACCTCCACTTTGTAAGGACCCCCCACCCCCCGCCCTCCTCGTCAACTTTTGTCAACTTTTCTCACTGATCGAAAATATTTTTTTTTAAAAGACTACTATGATCGAATTAATGAATAAATTTCCTCTTTGAAAGTGGTGCCACAGAGTTCCCCACGTCGTATGGATATGATAGTAAAACACGACGTAGGGATAGGGTTAATGTGCTAGATTATATAAAACATAAATTCATAAATGCCATAACTATGTTTTATCAGTTTTAGAAAGTGTTTAAGCACTTGCAACACAATAAGGTCATAAAATTTTGAGAGCCGAAGATTAGAGGTGTTACAAGTAATACAAGAGAGTAACAAACACAAAAAAGGAGGAGAGATAAGGACGATAGATGTTTGTGAAGAAAAAGGAGCACACCACACCAGAAAATCCGCCAACCACTCACAATATAAATAACAATTGTTATAAGTATTGTATTAATAAACATCAAGAAGACAAAAATCACAGACCAACACATGAGTAATTTCCAGTATTGTAATGTCCAAGTCTATTTACTAGCCAGGTATAGACAAAACAAAAACAAAACACAATTCGTAACAAAACAACACTTCAAAGAAAATCGTCATCCACAAAAAAAACACATACCCAGAGTTGATTGTTTCTGTAACAAAGAAAGAAAAAAATTCACAAAAGTAATTGTCATCCAACAAAGAGAAGAATTCACAATGCAAAAACAAAAATTATTCACAAGAAATCTTCCGCCTCAGAACGAAGCAATGATATTGTTGGAACAACACCCTTCACCCAAATCCAAACATTCAAGTCTGTGACAAATACACTTATTATAACTGATAGGAAAATAATTCTAGGCAATTGAATTCATTGGTGGCTTCATCATTCAACATTCACCCCGTTATGGTTGTGGTTTTGCTGTTACGAGATAGCAGAGGGGAAAAAAAAAAGAAATTCTTTATTATCACTCCCTAAAAGCTAACACAGGATAAAAATGGAAGACCGGAAAACAAGACCAGGGATGCCAAATGATTTTTTTTTTAACCAACCCCCCCCCCCTCTCTGAAAATAAGCAGAGCATCACATCTCACCTAGCACGAATCTTGTAAAGTGTTTTAAAGAGCAAACAAAATCATCTCTCTTACTTCTCCCCTTTCCTTTCCAATGCAAGAGTACGGGGGCCTTTGTTGCATCAACTCCTATAATATTAGATTATTCCTGTCTTGAGAAGAGCGACCTAATTTCAGTGGCCTTCTTCTTCAGGGATGCTAAATAGTTGGGTGTTTTTTTCAACCCGGACAAACCTGAGATTTGGCATCCCTAAATACTAAAAGACTGTGCCAAGGTCAATTTTAGCCGAACGGAGAAAAACGGCAAAAAACATAAACTTACGTCTGTTTCCTTGCTGCTGCTATGTGAATGCTGCAAGCTGTGCACATCTACAAGACGGAGCCTTTAAATGTTCAAAATGTAGCAAACTTTTCTCTGCCAGTATTAGTCTCATCGGCCACAGCAGAAGCCACAAGTCATCGTAACCTTGAATTCTTCTATTTCGCTGGAGAAATATTTTCTCTGTGGATGAATTGGTTGCTTTTAAGTACAACCTGTCCCTGTGGTTTTGGAAATCCCCAAACTATGACAGCCATTTTACCTCTGACATCATGAGACTCCACTTTCAATCGCAAATATCCCTACTACTATTCAAGATAGATAGGTATTTTTTCATCAAAATCAAGAAAATGGACAAGCTTTAAGTTGGTGCCAATAACTATTTTCTAATAATAATTGTCAATAACTCCATATTGTCAAAAATTGACGAACGAATTTTTCCACCAAATAGCTGACACAAATAGCTGTGTACAGATAACATGAGCACAGAAAACTCAAAATCGCGGATAGCTTGTAGCCTACAATTTGTCATTCCCCGGCTGATTTCTCTTAGTTTTACGTGTCGATATATCGGTAAATCCGAATTATGGACGGGATGATGTGTCGAACACTTTTGTCAATCCTCAAGTGTTTGGGATATCCCTGCTCAACTGTAACTCTATGTTGTATGTTTTTCAAACAACCCCCCCCCTCCCCAAATACATACAGCTTTCTCAATTTGAAATTAGATTAAACAACAAAATTAAAAATTTCTAAACCCCCATGCATTGATGGACAAGTGTATACACACACACACACACACACACCAAATACACACACTTACACCAAACACACACACACACACACACACAAACACACATACAAACACAGACACTCACACCAAACCAGCCTACCACCGACACTGTATCTGCCCACCCACCCTGGGTGAAGGAACCTGTACCACACACAACCTGACAGAAACAAACGGACAACATTGAAAAGAAAAAACAAAACAAAAACAAAAACAAAACCAACAAAAATAATTTTTTCAATCAAATTCTAAAACTGCTCAAAGCAAAAAATAAAACATGCCTTACAGAAGGAAGGATCATATCGGAAGAAGCAAAAAATTCAAAAGGCAACAATCAGAGTAATTATATATATTTATATATATATATATTTATACCACATATTTATATATGTACGTAAATGTTACCTATACATATACGTGTATGATGTCTATGGGATGATGAGAGCTTTTGCAGAGCACAAAAAAAAAAGGCAAACATGTACAAGAGATGATGAAATCAACACGATCCGGAAAAAGACAACTCTTTTTAGAGTTAGTAATAAGAGTTTTACGGCACTTGCAACACAATTAGGTCATATAACGTGCCGAAGATTATAACTTATTATAAAAGGTGTTACAAAAGAGTAACAAACGAACAAAACAAAAAAAGGAAGGAGGAGGAGGAGGAGAGGAACGACACACAACACACAAACACAAACGCATAGACGACCCCACTGTCGGCAATCACAGAGAACAGAGCAGTGTGCAGCAGCCCACTTGAACCAAACTCAACAACAACACACAAAAAAAGGAGAAAACATTTACAAAATGTTCCAATGGAAAAATAAAACCAATAAAAAAAAATATTAAAAAACCCCTCCCCACCCCTCCCCTCCAGCATGGATGAAATTGCAATAAAACATGAACGACGATGTTCTCAACAGGAGCATAGAAGCAAAAATTCCTAAAGTGCACGGTCACATTTGCCAGTAATAATTGTGTGTGTGTGCCTGGAGAAAGATCCCGGTGGTAGTAAATTTTGAATATATTATATTGAAACAAAGACTTCAAAGAGCAGAATCTTACTATTCTTGTAGTTAGCACATCCAGTGATTTTTTCATGTTTCAAATAGCTTAAGTCGTTATTAAGACATGTGTCTTAAGTCATTATTAAGACATTCTACATCTTGTAATAAGTTGTAACACAGGCTGTGAAGACAAAGTTTGGAGAAGCCCCCAATTTCCAGTCCATTTACAACCTTTGTTGACCGACCATCAATGATTTATTTATAGAGGCACCAGCCATCCATGTCCAGGTGCTGTTTTAGCCAACCTTTGGTGACGTACAATAATATTAATATATTGCAAAAACAACAATCAATTTATTTTAAAAAGGAATAATATTTTAGACTTAAAAGACTATAAAATCATTTCTCTATACATGTTATTAAGAAATAGCTCACGTGGGATATATGAAGGAACTATATTTCTGACCAGGTACAACTTGTTGTGCGGTGCGGTGGCGGAGCTGTTAGTGCGCTCATCTCCGAAGCAGAAAGTCCGGGTCCGAGCCTCGGTTCGGACACAGATTTTTTTCGCCCCCTCCTGCCCACCCAGCAGTAATGGGTACCTGACTTCCAGTTGGGGAAGTAAAGGCGGCGTGGAAAGGAACTGGCCACCCTACCACAATATGCCGAAGGCCCAGGAAGTTGTCTCACTAACAAGGCAATCCCCCAATGTCCGGATCAGATGCGGGAACAACTTTTCCTTTACAACTTGTTCAAAAATAACTTTGCTGACAACAGGGACCCATCTCCAGGCACACACATGATTATTGAGGTGTGTGTATATATATATATTATATATAGGTCTTGGTGAAGAACTGGTGGGTGGTTGGTGGGTGGTTGATGTATGGTAATGATAGTGGGTGGTGGTGGCGGTAATGGTACTGTAGTGGGTTTGCTTTAAAGAGAGTTTTACAGCACTCGCAACACAATAAGGTAAAAAAAGCACCGACCGAAGACTGGAGGAGTTACGAGAGAGTAACAAATACAAATACAGGAGGAGAGGAGATTCATCATACGGGGTGCCCACTGCAGATGAGATCAAGTCGGGTCTGGTCGCGATGACCGTACCAAAACAAACACGTGTTGGTTTTCGAGGCGACGAGTCGAGCGTGATCGGCTTGTGCAACGATGGCCACGTTGCGCCCTCAATCCGGCTAGCAAACCGCCCCCGACCCGACCCGACCTGACCCGACCCAGTCCCCCAATGGACACCCTGTGCAAGGATGATAGACGTTTGATGGTGGCAAGAAGGAGCAGACAGACCACACCAGAGCACCACCCGCCAACCACTTGCTGGGGGAAGTGGGTGATGAATGGAAGTAGGTTTGTTAGTTTTAGTAGACGTTTCACAGCGCTCGCAACTGCATACGGTCATATGAGCGCCAGAGGACTAGAGGCATTACAAGAGAGTAACAAACATAAAAAAGAAAGAGAACAGATATGGACAATAGATGTTTGATAGAAGGAAAGAAAAAGCACCCGCCAACCACTCACTGGAGGAAGTCGGACGTGAGTGATGAATGGAAGTAGGTGGCAGTAAAAGTGGGTAATGCTAGTGAGTAGTGGATGGTGGTGCTGGTGATATGTGTCACGACGTGGTGGAATCAGGCGCTCGTCAATTTTTGGGCATGTGGAGTAATTGGTACCATCTGAAAGCTCATTCATTTGCCTTGCCGTCAATGAAAAGAACACCCATCTATCTTGAATACAAGTTGAAATATTTGCGATTGAAGGAGGTGGGGGAAGCATGGTCTTAGAGGTAAAATTAAGCGAGAAAATGGCTGCCAAAGTTTGTTAACTTCTACAGCTTGGGAGTCCTTGAAAACTGAAAATTTACATATTTTTCATCATTAATCAACGTTTGTTAAAGTAAAATTCACAAGGAAATGTGTTTTTATATGGACATAAAAGGTGTAGAGCCAAAAAACAAAAATTCGATACAATTTTCAAACTGATGAAAAAGTGGCTGTTTCTCCGAATGCTGTATTTTGACGAGCGCCTGATTTCACCACGATGCCTCACATATATTCTTTTTTTTCTCTCTCACCACAAGGTTCTGAAAGAACATATACAATAATATGATACACAATATGATAAAACAATGAAAACACGTATTGTATGAATATATATATATATATATATGTATAACTCAACTCTAAGACGCACTTGATGGGTTCACAGTGAGAAGGGGAGTGAGCGGGAGGGAGGGAGAGGGAGAGTGGGGGGAGGGAGTCAAGAGCGGACGAAATAGGTGAGAAGAAGAAGGGAGGGGAGGGAGTGAGGAGGGGAGGGTCGAGAGGGAGGGGGGAGGACGAGAAAGGTGTCAAGAGAGGATGAAACGGGTGAGAAGGGGAAGGGAGGGGAGAGGGGGGCATCAAGAAAAGATGAAACGGGTGTGAAGGGGAATGGAAAGGAAGTACGAAGGGAGGGGGG
>NW_004798348.1:166410-168433 GCF_000002075.1 Aplysia californica
ATGTTCTGAGTTAAATCAACGAAAAAATACCAACAACGACAATGACGTTAACGACAACGACAACGACAACGACAATAACTCTGCCCGAAAAACGTCACACACTGGGAGAGGAACGACGAGCCACGACCATCCTGGAGTGAGGTGAGGAAAACCTTACAGGGTGGGGGTTGGGGGGGGGCAGAATATCACAAGAACTCGAGTAGTAGTAGTAGTACAATTTTACAACAACATCATTCCAGAATATCCCACGTTTCACATTTTCAACGCGCGTGTGTGCGTGTGTGTATGCGTGCGTGTGTGTATGCGTGCGGATGTGTGTGTGTGTGTGTGTGTGTGTGTGCGAGCATGCGTGGGTGTGAGTGTTTGCGTGGTGTGCCGAGACCGCCATACATGGCCGGGGTACAGTCACAAGATACAGTCGAGACAATGCCAAGACACTTGTACATTAGATCCCCCCCCACACACACACACACACACACACACAGACACACACAACACTACCCCAGAATTACAAAGCTTTATCCGAGTGATATTTCTCGCCGTTTTGAGTTACGACGACCACAAGGTCAGAAACCAAATGTTTTATCTTCTCATTCAAAATCGTTATCACAATAATTTCAAAGAATTGCATTATACATAAGGTTGACATCATGTTGTGAAACTAAAAAAATTTTGAGGTCAAATTTCTCGCAACTCGGTACTGAGCTGATAGATCTTTGTAATTCTAGGGCAGCTGCCAGTCAAGACACAATCAAGTCTCAAGACACAATCAAGTCTCAAGACACAATCAAGTCTCAAGACACGGCCAAGACACAATCAAGTCTCAAGACACGGCCAAGACACAATCAAGTCTCAAGACACGGCTAGCCCCTGCCAACCAACAACAGCAGCAGCAATCATAGTACTGCATTTCTTAATAATCCAACAATCTTTGCCATTTTTTCTCCTTTCAGCTTAAGAAAACACCAACAACAAAAAAAATTTGCTTCAAAACGTTCCTCCTGTCAGACCCTCAAAAAACATGGCAGTAGTTTCTGAAGAAAGAAACCTTACATCATAAACAGCTCAAATCTCGTCAGAAAGACAGGAAAAAATGTATATCTTTTCCCATTTTTTTTTTTTTAATAAAAAAAAAAGGGTTTCCATATTTTTCTTACAAAACAAGAAAAATAATTAAGAACGCTTAATATCCACCGTAGAAGTTTAGGGAAATAAAAAATTTCAAAATCAGCTTTGCAACATAACTTTTACTTTCACTTTGAAAAAAAAAACAACCTAAATTTTTCATAAACTGCAAGCAACGCAAAAAAAAAAAATAGCAGAGAATGATGACATCAGTATCAGCCCAACACCCTTGCCTCTCGAAAGGACATCTTCTTGCTACAGTCGGGAAAAAATAAAGCAAACACAGAAAAACTCGAGATCACGGATAGCTTGTACAATTTGTCATTCCCCAAGTGAAACTTTAACGCTGTCATTAGATCCGTTTAATATCCGGATTACGGATGTGCCCAACACATTCCGTAGCCACTTTGTACAAAATAGTTCCAAGGAAACGATTTGTCACTCCTCAATGTGTTTGAGTTATTCCTGTCTGACTGTGTATACGAGTCCGACAATTCCACCCCACCTTTCACGTACTGCCGGTGAACGTGTTATGACATGTGGACATACAAATATACTTTTCCAACAGTCACTCACCAGTTCTCGCACAACTGGAGTTAGTTACAACTACAACTAAAAATACTGAACAGGGCACCAAATACATCAGGCAAGCAACAACAAGTCATCATGCTGAAAATGGGAGGGGGGGAAAAAAATAGATATTAAAAAAAAATTTTTTTTAATCTGATGTATGTAACGCACTGTACTAAAACAGTAACCTAACATACCCCCACCCCCACCCCCATATCCATTCAGAACAGAGAGTTTTGCGTCCAGTAATCCTGAACTAGAAGAGCATTTAACTCACACAAAAACATTACAAGAAATTCAACTTGAAAAAAAAAAAAAAAAAAAAAAA
>NW_004798348.1:169938-172730 GCF_000002075.1 Aplysia californica
GTGTGTGTGTGAGAGAGTGTGTGTGAGCGCGCGCGTGTATGTGAGCGCACGTGTGTGCATCTACTTGTGTTACATCAAAAACATTCAATCTCTGTCGGCTCTCCACCCTGCTCACAGAGCCAGCACAAAAGGGGGGAGACAAACAAGTAGACAGTCACCCAGCCGCAGAACTCAGCTTCGTATTCCATTTCTCCTCTCCTTTCACGCGTGCCATCCACCCAGCCGCAGAACTCAGCTTCGTATTCCATTTCTCCTCTCCTTTCACGCGTGCCATCCACCCAGCCGCAGAACTCTGCTTCGCATTCCATTTCTCCTCTCCTTTCACGCGTGCCGAAGTCAGAGACAAGAAACTTGCTCACTCGCTCACTTACCCTCTACCTTGTACTGTCCCTGAGGTTTTATGAACCCCGCATAATTTAGCAATATTTGATCTTTTTTTTTTTGCACAATTTCTGATTATTGTCCTTTATCATTCTTTGTAAAAATGAACAGAATCGAATAATTTCACAATTTAGGGCTCAGTTTGCATAATTTCATAATTTTTCTTGCATAAAACGACAGGGACAGCTTGTAGAAAGGCGAAAACCAAAACCCACCAACAATTCCCATTCAGACGGATGTAACAGTAACAAAAATTGGATGCTGTTTTCAGTCACAAGCGTAGTATGAGAAAAAAAGGAAACAACCCCTGAACATTTTCCATTCCCTGGTATCTGATGGGTGGGCTATGGTCCGTAGTACATCACCAGATCCAAAACCCCAAACACCAATTCTTACACAATTCTTTAATATACAATTAGCCTGGCCTTCATCATCGTTACCATTATTATCTTCATCAATATCATCATCATCATCATCATCATCATCATCATCATCATCAATCACTGACAAACAAACAAAAAGTTTTCAAATAAAACCACACCCTTCTCTTCTTCCAAATGTCTCTTAAACAAAACAAAAAACCCCCCAAAAAAACCCAAAAAACCCACCACAAAATCGCCAGAGCATTGGAATTTGCCAAAATCGCAACAACAAAAATATAAAGAAACCATCATCATCCACTTCACATCCCACAGAATTCTTTTTGTCGTCAGAAAAAATGTTGTTGTCATCAGAAAAAATGTTGTTGTCGGCTACCAGCGTAGGTAGACCCGACCAGAGTCGGTCGGCCTATGGTTGAACACGATCACTTCCTGCTGCCAGTAACTGGCTGATGATGACATCACTAAAGTTCACCCGATTGGTCAAAACACAAATGTCAATTGCGTCACGTTCTCTCCATCATAAACATCTTCAGAGCAAGAATTTCCAGCACTTTCTTTCTCCTCTCCGGTCCTTGGCCTACAAGCCACACATCCAGGCTCCCGACTTCAATGTCTCAAAAACATTTTTGGGTCAAGCTCGGAAACCTATCACGGGTTAAAAAGAGGGAGAAAAAAAATTCTAAAACAATTCTGAAAAGTATTTCCAGATCTTGCATCAAAATTTGATCTCCAAAACGGCTACGTATTGATGACAAATTTGAAACAAACTTTTGCTAAAATAGCAACACATTGGATACAATATCCAAACAAGCACTGCTCTATAATGTGCAGACAAATCCGTTAGCTCATCTCTCAGACCATCTCTCTCTACGACTCCATTTCTTCTGTCTCTCCATGAATTCATCCCGACACTTTTTATCATAACCTGCAGAAGTCTTTGGATACCGATGTGTTTGTTATCGCATTCTGGCATTCTTCTTCTTCACAAGACCTCTCCAGCTCCATCACTTTCTGTCTGGTTACCTCTCTCTCTCTCTTCGTAAGTCAATCCCTCAACCTCTCTCTTGTCTCTTCATCTCCATCCTTTTCTCTCAGTCAATGCATTTCTCTCTCTCTCTCTCTCTCTCCCCGTTTCCACTGCCTCTCTCTATCGTGCTCTCTCCTCTTTCTTTTTGTCCCCTCTGTCTCTCTCTCTTGTGCTCTCTCCTTTCTCTCCTCTCTTCTCCTCTGTCTCCTTTCTCTCTCTCTTTCTGTCCATCTTCCTCCTTTCTCTCTCTTTCTGTCCATCTTTCCCCTTTATCTCTTGTCTCCTCTCTCTCTCTCTCCATCTTTCTGTCTGTCTGTCTCCTTTCTCTCCTCTCTCTCCATCTTTCTGTCTGTTCGTCTCCTTTCTCTCCCCCCTCGTCTCTCCGAGCACAAGGTCGAGCGCCCAGTCTTCACTTGGTCGACAACCCCACCAGACAGGCGCGCCCTCCGCTGACCGCTGGTCTAAGGGGGCAGCAGCGTGTGTAGTCGGTACCGCTCCCGGATCTGCGGCCGCACATCCTGTCTCTGCGAATATCAAAACACAACAGTCCGTTAGTTTGGTTTTAGTAGAGGTTTTAGTTAGTTTTAGTAAGAGTTTTACGGCGTTTGCAACACAATAAAGTCATATAAGTGCCGAAGATTAGAGATGTTACAAGAGAGTAACGAACACAATAAAGAAGGAGGGGAGATCAGGATGAAAGATGCTTTAAAGGAAAGAAGGAGCAAACCACACCAGAACACCTGCCAACCACCCACTAGTAGAGGATTTACTGCGCTCGCAATTGCATAAGGTCATATGAGCGCCAAGGGGAGGATGTCAACAGAGAAGTCCTTACAGGGAATCAGACTTACTCTGTTCACCTCTCTAGCTTCAACAGCACAAAGTCTGCTTCGACTATCATTACTATCAAGGCACCCCGGAAATAGCAATTTACAAGAATGTGACAAACATACAAAAGAAGTAGAGGAAAAATGATGATAGTGAGGATGAGGAAAGAAAAA
>NW_004798348.1:173246-175504 GCF_000002075.1 Aplysia californica
ATGTCAACAGAGAAGTCCTTACAGGGAATCAGACTTACTCTGCTCACCTCTCTAGCTTCAACAGCACAAGGTCTGCTTCGACCATCAAGGCACCCCAGAAATAGCAGGTCACAAGAGAATGACAAACATACAAAAGAAGTAGAGGGAAATGACAATAGTAAGGATCAGGAAAGAAAAAGCAGCAGTTCCCTGTTGTAGATCAGGCACAGTTCAGAGCGTGACATGATGTATCAGCCCATTTACAATTCTAGTGTGCTTAAACGAGAAATGTCCCCCCTTTGGGAATGGCCTAAAGACACTACAGTCAGTGGCACTGCCCCGGGGGGTATAGTCATCGTTTCAGTTTGAGTACAAAGTGCAAAGAAGCTCATCAACACAATGAAGGTCATATAGTGCAAGGTAAAAGAAAGAAAGAAACAACAGAGAGGAAGAGAAGAAGTAGGATCTACCAGTGGCTCCCTCCAACCACCCGCAAACGGTCATAGTTTTTTGGGTTTTTTTTTTTTTTAGTAGAGGTTTTACGGTGCTCGCAACTGCATAAGGTCATATGAGCGCCAGAATATTAGAGGTGTTACAAGAGAGTAACAAACATAAAAAAGAAGGGGAGATAAGAATGATAGACGTTGGATAGGAAAGATAAGAAGAAGCAAACCACACCAGAGCACCCGCCAACCGCCCGCGGTCATAGTTTACACATCTATCAGTTAGGCAAGACGAACAACAGAACCTATCATAACAGTAAGGCATTTTAGATAAGTTTTTACGGCACTTGCAAGCAGTTACATCACATTGTTGCCAAAGACGAAAGGTGCTACTGGAAGAACTAACAACATACCAAAAAAAGGAGGAGAGAGTGAGAGACGAAGATGATAGATGTTTGATAAGAAAGAAGGAGCCAATCTGAGGCATTAATAATACTAATAATAATTTTGCATTTGTATAGCGCATATCCATGCTCAAGAGCACGATCTATGCGCTTTACAACTATTATACAACCCATATAAGGAAAATGAACATTCTAGTTTCCCTTCAGGAAATGGGAGACTATCTAGATTCTAGATGCTCTCTCCTCTTTCTTTCTGTCCTCTCCGTGTCTCTCTCTTGTGCTCTCTCCTTTCTCTCCTCTCTTTTCCTCTGTCTCCTTTCTCTCTCTCTTTCTGTCCATCTTCCTCCTTTCTCTCTCTTTCTGTCCATCTTTGTGTTGCAAGTGCCGTAGAAAGCAGATAAATTTAACACTCCTAGCCTAGATCTCCATGATTAAGCACCAGATAAACGTTTGAACCACATTTGATCAGGAATATTGAAATAAACACAATTTCAAACTAAATCTACATCATTTAGCACCAGATAAACATTTGAACCACGCGTCTTGTACGCGTGTTGTTCTGGGCAGACACTGAGACTGAGAATTGAGAACAAAGGAAGTAGATAAACAACCAAAGGGGAAGTGAAAGACACTGTCTACACTTTCATATAAAAGAGCACTTCCGGTATGGCTTGGCAATTGGTGACTAAAAGGAATTACGGAAAATTTTTATTGCGCCTTTTTTCTTATTCGCAATATTTAGCGGAAATGTCTTTTAATCCCCCCCCCCCGCGCATTTTCACGGAGATTTTTCCATTTGCGGGATTTCCGCAAATTTGCGGAAGACTGGAAGCTCTGACAAATGACGTGAGTACAACACTTTCCGATAACATGTTCCAACTGCGAGGGGGGAGAGGGGGGGAATTTCCTCACCTTGACGCGGAGCTCCTCCAGGAAGGGCAGAACCTTGAGTAGCTCGGTGTCGTCTCGGTCCACAAACCAGCTCTCGATGGGGATCCCGTTGTCCAGCTGTGGGGTGGTTTTAGTTTTGTTTTAGTAAGAGTTTTTTTGTTTTAGTAAGAATTTACGGCACTTGCAACACAACAAGGTCATATAAGTGACGAAGACTAGGTGTTAATCGAGAGTAACAAACACAAAAAAAGGAGGAGAGTGAGTATATTGATTAGTGTGACACTGAAAATTTCGTGACAAAAATGCAACCTTTGAACTTTCTTCTTTTTTTTCTGGTATTCATAACAATAAAAATTAGGATAAAAATTAGAAAGAAAAAAATGCAGAGGAGGAGAAAAAAAGGAGGAGGAAGAAAAGTAAGAAGACCAAACAAAACAAAAAAAGCACAAAGAAGAAGAAAAAGAACACAAGAATGCAAAAACAAATGCCACGGTTGCTAAATTCCTCTGCAGATTAAAATAAAAGAGACACCCCTTGCTTT
>NW_004798348.1:176728-187848 GCF_000002075.1 Aplysia californica
CATACTTGATAAGACTTTAACATACAGAACCCCCCTCCCCATAAACACACACACATACTTGATAAGACCCACACATACAGAAACCCCCCCCACACACACACACACACACACACACACACACACACACACACACATACTTGATAAGCTTCTTCTCCGGATCGAGCAGGTTCATGAGCTTGTCTGCGTAGACTTTCTTGGAGGCCGTGAACAGAATCACCTCAAAGTTCTGCGACACCGACTCCAGGAACTCGCGGAAAAACGGCCGCGTCCGCACAAACACCTGAGCAGACAAACAAAAACACACGTACAAGGTTACGATGACTTGTGGCTTTTGCTGTGGCCGATGAGACCAATACTGGCAGAGAAAAGTTTGCCACATTTTGAACATTAGACCTCGTGGAACCTGGAGAAGAGTCACGGAAATGGATGTACAGAAAAGTGGGAAGACGTGGAGTGACATCAAGCGACTAGCCCAGGATAGGGAAAGGTGGAGAGTGTTTGTCCGTGGCCTATATCCTGACCCAGGGTGAGAAAGGCAATGATGATGATGATACAGCTAGCTCCGTGTGACTCTCCGTCATGCGTCACTTTTGTTGGTTTGTTTTAGTAAGAGTTTTACGGCACTTGCATCACAATAAGGTCATATAAGTGCCGAAGATTAGAGGTGTTACACGAGAGTAACATACACAATATAGAAGGAGGGGAGATAAGAACGATAGATGTTTGGTGGGAAAGAAGGAGCAAACCACACCAGAGCACCTCCCAACCACCCACCGTCACTCTTTAAAATTGCGTATGGTAGACTGCTACACTGAGCAATGCATACAAGAATGCACAGAATAGGTACATAGAAAGAAAGAAAGACCCACTCTTTGAGATACCATGTCATTTGGTTTTAGTCAGTTTTGCAGCACTTTCAACACAATTACGTCATAAAAGTGGCCAAGATTAGAGGCATTACAAGAGAGTTGTTTGTTTAGTATAGGGTTTTACGGCGCTCGCAACTGCATAGGTCATATGAGCGCGCGGGACACACCTAATATTTTCAGTTGGTAGGAAATGTGGAATTTTGCCCGGGTGGCGGCCGAAGCCTACTCTTGTCGATTTTTAGACCACCAAGGGATCTTTAACGTGCGCAACTTGCACACGGGCCCTCCGAGATTTTTCGCCCTTGTCCGAGAAGGCTAGGTGTAGATCTTTCCTACCAGAAGATCAGGGGTGTGGCAGAAAGACAGCAGTTAGGAGGAGCCAAGGAGTAGCAGTAGAAAGGCTGCAGAAAGAGTCAGGAGCCCAGAGGAGGGGGCAAAGGAGGTGAGGGGGTGGGGGCAGAAAGTGGAAATGAAAGCAGACAACAGAACATTGTTAGAGATCAGGAAAGGATGTGAAAGGAGACAATTTTAGAGAAGAAAATTTTTTGGTCGCTACCCGGAATCGAACCCGGGACCTTTGAATGAGAGGCCAACACCTTAACCTCTAGGCCACGAGACCCCCTACAAGAGAGTAACAAACACAAAAAAGGAGGAGAGATCAAAACAATAAATGTTCAATAGGAAAGAGGTGGCAAACCACACCACACCTCAACACCCGCCAACCACGTTCGCTGCGCAGTCAACATGAGAATGGGCACTAGAAGAAAAAAAGATGCATGGGAAGACTCACTCTGTAAGAAACCTCTTAAAATAAAAGAGAAAAGGAGAGGAGATCAGAAGACAGTGCAGCCATATCTCTATAACCACATTGTTGGGACCAGAAAAAAATATCGTAATAGAGAGTTGTCGTTATACAGACGCAAAAAAAAATTACTAATTATATATATATATGATAGGAAAAAATTAGGACCTGGGCACCATGTCGCTATAGAGAAGACGTGGTTATGTCAAAGGTCGTTATAGAGAGGCTGCACTGTAATTGGACGTTTGATTGGAAAGAAGGGGGCAAACCACACCAGAGCACCCGCCAACCACCCACGGAAACTCACTCTGTAGGAAACCTCTTGAAACAAGACGGGGAAGGAGAAGGCAGCGTCCTCCAGCTCTGTCAAGCTACAGTGGACCAGAGTCTCGTCCTGGGGAACACACAGACAGAACAGACTAATAAACGCACTCTAAACAGACAAACAAATACACTGTAAGCAGACAACTCTAAACAGACAACTCTAAACACACAAATAAATGCACTCTAAACAAACAAATACAATTAAATAAATACACTTAACACTAATGAATAAATATCTCAAACAGATAAATAAATACACTAAATAGATAAATACATTAACTCTGATCTCATAAATAATTATACTCTGAACTGAAAAATGAATTCACTCTGAACTGATGAATAAATTGATTCTTTACTGATAAATAAATTCACTCTAAACTGAAGTATAAATTCACTCTGAACTGAGAAATAAATTACACATTTTAAAAAATTCAGAGCTATAAGCCTAAACACTATACTCTTGTTTAAAAAATGTTTCAATGTAACTATTCCACCAGACTCATAGCGATGTGCGCATACGTAAGATAAGTAATATATATGCAAGATATGAGCTGAGCGAGCCTAAGTGAGCCCGAGCGAGCCCGTATGATGAGGTGACTCACCAAGTCCAAGACGAGAGAGAACTCCGGGGAACTGCGTGTCTTGAGGGGAAGGGCTGGGAGACGGGCTCGCAACTCATCCGTGAGAGGAGGCAGGCTACGGATGATAGAGTAGCTGGGGAGGGAGAGAAACAGAGTAACAATGATCATGGTTTGGAGGGCTTGATTTGTGGGGTTCCATTTTGACGAGAGAGAGGATAATAGGATAAGATAAAATATGAAAAAGATGAGATAAGATAAGATCATATAAGATATGATAAGATATAATAAGATAAGAAAAGATAGATGGTCGCTTTTAAGCACAAGGGGGCTATCCCGAAAAATGCTGTTCTGAGAAAACCGAAGGTAAAATTTTTGAACCCTTATTCAGTTTCTTTAAAAGACAAGGAGAGTTTTCTTTATAACCAAACAAATATACACACCAGTGAAACCAAACTTCTCCAATAGGTAGGGCAATGCCCACTTTTGGTGTAGGTCAAGATTTCTGGAAACCCCCAAAATCTGGGTTAGCCCATTTGTCCTTAAAAGCGACCTGATACAAGTCTTTGTACAAGTCTTGATTATGAGCTGTATTAGGTGGTCTCATTTAGTCTTTGTTACATAACTTGGTGTGTTGGTAAGTATACATTTCACTTCAAATTACCTTCAAGGTGACTTTTAAGATATTCTGTTGTTTAAACTATATCAGTCTAGCAACTTTTTAGAAACCCAGTCATTCAAACTCTCAGTCCAATGACTTTTGAAACACCCTGTTTTAAGGAACCCTGTTGTTCAAACTATCAGTAAAGTGACTTTTAAGATACTCAGTCGTTCAAACTCTTAGTCAAGTGACTTTTGAAACACCCTGTCATTCAAACTAAAAAAGTCTAGCAACTTTCAAGATATACTGTCATTCAAACTATTAGTTCACCGATTTTAAAGAAACATTATCGTTCAAACTATTAATCCAATGAGTTTTTAGACACTGTCATTCAATCTCTAAGTTCAGTAATTTCGAGACAATAAGTCATTCAAACTATCAGTCTTGTGACTTGAGATACCATATCCTTCAAACTATCAGTCAAGCAACTTTTAAGATACCCTGTCATTCAAACTAATAGACCCCTGGTTTTAAAGATAGACTGCCGTCCAAACTATAGGTTCAATAAGTTTTAAGACACTGTCATTCAAACTCTCAGTTCAATCATTTCAAGACAATTTGTCGTTCAAACTCTCAGTTCAATCATTTCAAGACAATTTGTCATTCAAACTCTCAGTTCAATCATTTCAAGACAATTTGTTATTCAAACTATCAGTCTAGTGACTTTTGAGATACCAGGTCATTCCAACTATCAGTCTAGTGACTTTTGAGATACCATGTCATTCCAGCTATCAGTCTAGTGACTTTTGAGATACCATGTCATTCAAACTATCAGTCAAGCAACTTTTAAAATACCCTGTCATTCAAACTATTAGTTCACTGATTTGAAAGATACAGTATCATTCAAATTATTAGTTCACTGATTTGAAAGATACATTATCATTCAAACTATTAGTTCACTGATTTGAAAGATACAGTATCATTCAAACAATTATATTAGTTCACTGATTTGAAAGATACATTATCATTCAAACTATTATATTAGTTCACTGATTTGAAAGATACATTATCATTCATACTATTATATTAGTTCACTGATTTGAAAGATACATATCATTCAAACTATTAGTTCACTGATTTGAAAGATACATTATCATTCAAACTATTATATTAGTTCACTGATTTGAAAGATACATTATTATTCAAATTATTAGTTCACTGATTTGAAAGACACATTATCATTCAAACGATTAGTTCACTGATTTGAAAGATACATTATCATTCAAACTATTAATCCAATGAGTTGCAAGCCACCCTGGCATTCCCACTCTCCGCCCCAGTGACTTACGGGTCCTGTAGCTCCGCCTCCCACTCATAGGTGTCCTCTTGCCCCGCCTCCTCCTCGTGACAGTAGGCGGAGCAGTCCGTGTCGATGGCCATGCTGGCCGCCTCATAACAGCTCTCCACACACATGTCCGCCTCACCCTCCACCTCCTCGCTTACACAGCTACTACAGCTGCTGCTGATGTTGCTGATGTTGCTGGTGTTGGTGCCACTGCTGCTGCTGCTGCTGCAGGTGGCGGTGAAGTGGTAGTGGGTGTTGTTGCTGCTGCCGATGACGGTCCCCATAGAGGTGGATGTGGTGGTGGTGGAGGAGGAGGAGTACAAATTGGTGCTACTACTACTGCTGCTGCTGCTGTTGTTGGTGTTGTTAGCGATGGTGTTGTTGTTGTTGCTGTAGCTGTTGCTGTTGTTGGTAGCGGTTGAGGCTGCGGTGGCAGTTGTGCCGCTGCTGCTGCCACTACTGCTGTTGTTGTTGTTGTCTTCCACCAGCATGAATTCCTTGCACTCGGTCTCCACCGAGACCTCCGCTGAGGGGTCCTCATTTTCTTTGCCTGAAGAGAGAGAGAGAGAGAGAGAGGATGTCTTAGTAAAAGTTTTACGGCACTTGCAACACTATTAGGTCATATAAGTGCCAAAGATAAGAGAAGGAGAGATGAAGAAGGAGCAAACCACACCACAGCACCCGCCAACCACCCACAGCGAGAGATTCGTTTTCGTAAGAGTTTTACTGCACTTTCAACACAATAAGGTCATATAAGTGCCGAAGATAAGAGGTGTTACAACAGAATAACAAACACAAAAAAGAAGGAGACATAAGGACGAGCCACGTTTAATAGGAAAGAAGGAGCAAACCCCACCGCAGCACCAGCCAACCATCCACAGCAAGGAGTTTGGGATTGAGTTAACACTCTTTGCGGCAACTTGGCGCAATGAAGCACCGGTGATGCGCCAGAATGCGCCGGTGAAAATTATCCGTTCCGGCCACCTGGCGCATATCTGCACCAGGCTCAAGAAGTCGGTGCAGTCGCTCTCCTGCCTGGGTGACCAGAAGGGGTGTTTTGTACTGCTGGCTGTGTGACTGCAAAGTGTTAGTTTTAGTTTAGATGGGGTTTTTCGGCGCTCGCAACTGCATACGGTCACATGAGCGCCAGAAGATTAGAGGTGTTACAAGAGAGTAACAAACATAAAAAAGATGAAGGGGAGATAAGGACGATAGATGTTTGATAGGAAAGAAGAAGCAAACCACACCAGAGCACCCGCCAACCACCCACGCAAAGTGTTTAGAGAAGCGAGTTGAAACAGAAACAGAACTGTCATATAAAGAACAAGAAAACTCAAGCACATACACAGAAACAGATGGAAAGAAAAGAATACTCTATCACAACCCCCCCCCCCCCCCCCCACCCACAAACACACACACACACAATCACAATCTGTCCCCCTCATACTCACTGGAGATTGTGCTCTCGATGACTGTCTCCATCATGACGTCGTCGAGGTCAAGGACACGGGCAATGGCCTCAAGGTCAGACACGGCACTCCCACACTCAGCATCTGCAGACAACAGGACAACCCCACACTATAGTCACAAGCTAAGCAGTAACATCTCCGTTCACGATATTATGTACTTGTACGCGAAAGAAGATTG
This sequence comes from Aplysia californica, assembly GCF_000002075.1. Classification (NCBI taxonomy): domain Eukaryota; kingdom Metazoa; phylum Mollusca; class Gastropoda; order Aplysiida; family Aplysiidae; genus Aplysia; species Aplysia californica. The sequence goes on from NW_004798348.1 coordinate 182,895, forward strand.
GATGACGTGTCACCCTACCAAAACAACTGCTAAAGTTATGGTCAACAATTTACTGCCCCGTACACAATTTATTTGTGGGCCGTTGGCAGGTGCTCTGCTGTGGTTTTCTCCTTCTTTCCTATAGAAAATTGAGGTCTTACAGGAGCCCAAGATCAGAGGTCTTACAAGAGAGTAACAAAAACAAAAAAGGAGCAGAGATAAAGAAGGAACAAACCACAGCACCCGCCAACCACCCATGTCAGAGGTGATCCACCATACAGAACAATCTTAAATATGAACTATAGAACAATTCTGAAGTGCTTCTATTCTCACACACAAGCACAAATCACACCTGCGTCCACCATAGACGTGTGCACATTTCTGTCACATGCGTTCACACATGCTTACATAAATATATATTTCTTTCAACTGCGTTCACACATGTGCGCACATATTTCTCTCACCAAGGTTCACACAGGCGCACATATTTCTCTCACCTGCATTCACAAATGTGCGCACATTTTTTTCACCTGCGTTCACAAATGTGCGCACATTTCTTTCACCGGCGTTCAGACATTTCTCTCACCTGCGTTCACACATTTCTCTCACCTGCGTGCGCGTGGTAGGGCTGGTAGATGGGTGAGAAGATGGTCCCCAACAACGCAGTCCTCGGGGGGCTACCGCTGGGGATCTCTGCCTCCTCGGGCTTCTTGTTGCACTTGGTCCTACGACCTGATGGGGGGACACACAGACAGAAAGACTTGATGAGTTGCCACTCTCACTAGTTGGGAGTAAAGGGGTTTCAACTCTTTATCTCCGACAAGCCGCTCCCAGCAGCTCGCAGTCGGAGCCCCAGTGCCGGTGAGCCGCTGTCAGCACATTTCTATACGATGACTTCGACATCAAATTACTTTTCAGCAATTGCCGAAAACAGGTCTCTTTTACCGGAAGTTCATTCATTAGATAAAGAACTACCGAAATCGGTATGTTAGTTCCGATTTCATGACCCATTTAATAACACTGGTAGCACCAAAAAAGGCCCCGGCATAGTTAATAATAATAATGATAATAATAGCATTGATCATAATAATGAAAATAGTAATTATAATGATGATATAGATAATTTTCAAATTATAATAAAAATAGAAATAATAACATAATAACAATAGTAATGATAATTACTAATAATGATTTATATAGAAAGTGTTTCAGCGCTCTACAACATGCTCTATGCAGTTTACAACTTTGCAACAAATTTTACTTACTCTACTACCAGTCTTAGGGCACTTGAAACAAAATTAGGTCATATAAGTGCCGCAGATTAGAGGCGTTGCAAAACAGTAGCAACACACAAAAAAGAAAGGAGGGGAGTAAAGACACTGAATACGCCAGAACACCCACCAACCACAAGACAAAACAAAAAAGAAAGAAAAAATGCCCCTACAAGATCAAGAACGCCCACAAACCCAGGAAAAAACAAAAACAAAGAGAGAAAGATTAATTAATTCGCAAAACACCCAAAAAGCACCCACAACAAAGAAAAAGAAAAAAACGACTACAATAAAACACCCACAAACCAACAACAAAACAAAACAAAAGAAAGAGAAAACATGATATACCAGAATACCCATCAACCACCCAAAACAAAATACAGTTTTTTAAAGTCAGTTTTATTACGACATTTGCAAAACAATAAGGTCGTTTAAGCACCGAAAACTATCAGGACTATCGATGTTTGATAAGAAAGAAGGAGCACACCACATAAGAACACTCAAAAACTACCAACAAAACAGAAAGAAAGAATGATTAATACGCCAGAACGCCCACCAGCCACCCGCTAAATCAAACGTTAAAAAAAATATTACAAGACAGATGAGTGAGGTGAGATGAAGAGATGTTTGTCCAAACCTTTCCTCCTGGACACCACACTGCCCGTATGTGTGGCCGAGGTGATGAGGTCCACATCTCCGTTGACCTGCGGGGTGCATGCGGTCACTCCGTTGACCTCTGACGGTGCCGACCCGTCTCTGCGAACCTTTTTACCGGCGGTCAGGTTAGCCGAGGGCTTGACCTGTGAAGGGCAATTACATAATTATTGCTATTGTTGTTGTTATTATTATTATTATTATTATTGTTATGATCATAACATCTTTAAAACCTCTGAGGGGCAATTAAATAATTATCACCACTATTAGTATATCATTATCATCATCATCATTAGAACATCTTAAAAAACCTGTAAGGGGCAATTATATAGTTATTATTATAATTATTATTACTATACTTTTTATTATTATTAATCATCTATCATCATTATTATAACATTTTAAAAACCCTATTTCACGGCCATCCCTTTAAACATTTCTTAAAAAATCAAATTGTCCTCAAAACAATTTGAGAAGCTCGTCAACGAAATGAGTTACTTCTCGCTCCAAATCCGTGAAAGAAGATATCGACCGGGAAAAACGACATTGGGGACAAATTCAAATATTTCCAACTGACGTCATTTTCTCAAAGTTTAACATGACTTTATCATTTTGTACTAATGCATTGCACAAACTACGCTTCTAAATTTGATGTATCCCAACTTACAGGGAAACAAACAGTGCAAGCAGCTATTTAACAGGCGCTAAAACGGTAACATACAGACAAAACCTCTCCCTGTCTATGGCTAGGTACCCATTCACACCTGGGTGAAGGGAGGAAAATTTGTGTAAAGATGTGAAAATTACCAGAGCCGCTCTCTAATCATGAAAGGAGAAAAATACCAGTGCATGCACCCACCACCCACAAAACAAAGACAAAAACACAACAGAACACACACCAACCACCCACAGGACACAACATTAGGCCAGAACCTCGAAGCTCTAAACCCACGTCCTCACGATTACGAGCCCAGTAGCCTAAACACTAGACCACCGACACCATCCCACTCATGAGTCCGATACCCTAATGACCAGATCACAGAGATCACCCAAAACCTAACAAAATTGCTATCCAGTAGCCTAATCACTAGACTACTGACTTCCATACGACTACCAACTCCTATATGACTACCAACTTTACACAACTACCAACTCCTATATGACTGCAGACTTCAAACAACTACCAACTCCTATGACTGCAGACTTCAAACAACTACCAACTCCTATGACTGCAGACTTCAAACAACTACCAACTCCTATATACTGCAGACTTCAAACAACTACCAACTCCTATATGACAGAGACTTCAAACAATTACAAACTCTTATGTGACTGCAGACTTCAAAGAACTACCAACTCCTATATGACTAAAGACTTCAAACAACTACCAACTCCTATATGACTAACAACTCCTATATATGACTAAAGACTTCAAACAACTACCAACTCCTATATGACTGCAGACTTTAAACAACTACAAACTCCTATATGACTGCAGACTTCAAACAACTACAAACTCCTATATTACTGCAGACTTCAAACAACTACAAACTCCTATATGACTGCAGACTTTAAACAACTACAAACTCCTATATGACTGTAGACTTCAAACAACTACCAAATCCTATATGACTACCAACTTTACACAACTACAAACTCCTATCTGTGACTGCAGACTTCAAACAACTACAAACTTCTATATATATATATATGACTGTCGACTTCGTGAGACTACCAACGTCCATATATGTATGACAACTGACTTCTGTGAGTGACTACTCACCAAACAGCCCTTGTCCTGGCACTTGGTGGCGTTGGTGGCCCGCTTTTTACGACCCATGGCGGTCAAGTGTCCATCACAGCGTGGCCCCTGCTCAAAGGTTACCGCTGAAGCATCTTCCGCTTTGATGCGGAGTTGCATATTGAGAAACTTTCCAACACTTCTGAAAAACACAAACAGGTCACACGTGAAAGTTACAGAAAAAACACAACATAGTTGCTTAGTAAGAAACTTTCCAACAGTTCTGAAAAACACAAACAAGTCGCACATGAAAATTTTGGAATGAGAAACTTTCCAACAGTTCTGAAAACGCCACACACATCACAAATTGAAAAAATGCGGGGGGAAAAAGACAGGGTGGTGGTAGTGGTGGTAGTAGTAGTAGTAGTGGTGGTGGTGGTGGTGGTAGTAGTAGTGGTAGTCGTAGTGGTAACGGTAGTAGTAGTAGTAGCAGGAGTAGGAGTAGTAGTGTAGTAGAAGTAGTTTCAGATTAAGCAGCAGTTCTAGTTGTAGCAGTAGCACCAACCAACAGGAGCAGCAATAGCAGCAATAGCAGCAACTGAAGCAGCAGCAGCAGCAGTAGTAGAATCATTACGATGATAATATTTACTTTATTTTTGTTTATGCTGGTTTCTGGGCTATTCGAGAATGACTGCAGAGTTTAATTAAGATTGAACAAGTTTCCAGGTATCACAGTAAATGTTTTGTCTCTTTGGAGAACCGAATTAAAAATAATTTCCATTTTAAAAAAAAACAAGTATTACTTCTTGCTCTATTGTCACCATGCTAAGAGGCAGCAGGCTTCTTCTACTTCTTCTTTTGCTTCTATGTCCATGAGTCCAAGGACAGTGGGTGTTTGGCAGGTGCTCTAATATGGTTTCCTCCTTTTTTTCCTTTCAAACATATCTATCATTCTTATATTATTATCTCATACTGTTACTGTACTCACTTGAATAACACCTCTAATCTTCGGCACTTATAGGACATTATTGTGATGCAAGCGCCATAAAACTCTTACAAAAACTAAAGGACACCACCCCCCAACCTCTCCCATCTCCCCCACTACCACCACCACCAACTCCAAATCAGCCGATAAAAGGGAATGATGCGCGCATCTCTCCTTCCTTCATCATTATTAATAGTCCGTCACTACCTTCTGCTACGACTGCTCTGATTTTGCTTTAGTCACTAGTGTGAAGACTGTTACGCACTTGCAAACACAATAAGGTCATGTAGTGCTGTGGACTAGAGGTCAGGTGTTACCCCCCCC
>NW_004798348.1:189918-190936 GCF_000002075.1 Aplysia californica
CGGGCGGTGATTCATCGGCCTGCCTGCAGTGGGCGCTCAATAACCTGACGAGTCCGAACGAGCAGAGTGACCGCCCTTGTTTCTTCCAAAAACCTTTCCCCGGGATTTTTTGGGGGGGGGTACATACCATAGAAAACTGCATCTCCCCTCGACGCTTAACGGCAACAGAGGATGAAAAAGTAAAACTAAAGTAAAGTACATACCCGGTACCCAAGAGCTGACATTACACAACACTCATTACGCTTATCATTCTCTTGATCATTGGTTGGTTCTTCTTTTAAAAAACGAGGTTTATTAATTAACTAAATTTTGTAATCGACCTTCTGTTTCTTAATTATTAATGTTAAGTTGATGAAAAACCGACTATGCTGAAATGGATGTTTAATGTAATTGGATAAAATTGAAACACAAAAAAAATGTTTTTGGTTTCTTAAAAAAAATAGTTTCAGTGAGAGTTTTACAGCACTCGCAACACAATCAGGCCATAATAATGTAAGTTCCAAGATTACTGGTGTTATTAGAGGGTGACATGCAAACAAGAGAAAGGAGCGAGGTACGGACGACAGGTGTCCAACATGAACAAAGGAGAAAACCACACTAAAGCACCCACCAACCCCCAACGACTCAAAATACTATGATCTGCAACCATTGTAACAATGACGAAAACACGACTTGAATGAAAAGAAAAAAAAAAAAAGACAAGCAATTCAGGACTAGTTTCAAATAAGACAAGAGAGAAGACAGTTAACAATAAAATATTAAGCTAAATTAAAAACCGCGAAAGTAATCTCATAAAACCAGCGAAAGTAAGCTCCGATCATAAAACCAGCCAAAGTCATCTCTCCCGCCGGCCAACCTGGGCACCGGTACAATAACAACAACAGACGCTGGCTGATGTAAAAGCGCCCGCCCACGTTATTGAGGCCACCTTATTGATTGATTTTGAGGTATCGGCGGAGTAGCTGGTGGGGAGGGGAGGGGAGGGGGACTTTTTGGGTGGGGTCGGGAAAAGCCCCGT
>NW_004798348.1:192125-193477 GCF_000002075.1 Aplysia californica
AGAGAGAGAGAGAGAGAGAGAGAGAGAGAGAGAGAGAGAGAGAGAGAGAGAAAGAGAGAGAACAAGAAAAAAAAAGAGAAAAAGAGAGTGGCAATAAGGCCATAAGTGGCAAAGATTAGAGCCATTACAAGAGCAGAGAGTAACAAACACAAAAAGGAGGTGGTAAGAAAAGGAAGATAGATGTGTCTGATAGGAAAGGAGCAGCAAACCACAAGAGAGCACCAGCCAACCAACCACTAGGTACCAGCAATACCACCAGTGGCACACTTCGACCGCCCTCCGAAACAAACAGAAACAACAACGGTTAAAAATAGATTTGGTAAAAGTTTTGAGTCACTTGCAACACAATAAGGTCATAAAAGTGCCGAAGAATAGAGGTGTTACAAGGGGGTAACAAACACAACAAAGAAGGAAGGGAGATAAAGACGAGAGCTGTTTTGGTTTCTGTTTTGGTAAGTGTTTTACGGCGCTCGCAATTGCATAGGTCATATGAGCGCGCGGGACACTTTTCAAATGGAAAGAAATTTTGATTTTTGCCTGGGAGGCGGCCGTCCTCTTATCGATTTTAGACCACCAAGGGATCTTTCACGTACGCAACTTGCACACGAGACCTCCGAGATTTTTCGCCCTTGTCCGCGAAGGCTAGGTGTAGATCTTTCCTACCAGAAAAAGGAGGGGCAAAGGAGGTGAGGGTGCGGGGGCAGAAAGTGGAGACGAAAGCTGACGACAGAACATTGCAAGAGAGAAGGAAAGGAGGTTAAAGGAGACAATTTTAGAGAAGAAAATTCTTCCGTCGCTACCCGAATTTGAACCCCGGACTCTTGAAAGAGAGACGAACACATTAACCTCTAGGCCACGAGAGCCCCCGATAAATGTTTGATAGGAGGAAAGAAGGAGCAAACCACACCAGAGCACCCTCCAACCACCCACAGCGAGCCAGAGCTTGCTTGATGTGAAAGGAAAGAAGAAAGAAGGAGCAAACCACACCAGAGCACCCTCCAACCACCCACACCTCGCTTGATATGAAAGGAAAGAAGGAGCAAACCACACCAGAGCACCCTCCAACCACCCACAGCGAGCCAGAGCTTGCTTGATGTGAAAGGAAAGAAGAAAGAAGGAGCAAACCACACCAGAGCACCCTCCAACCACCCACACCTCGCTTGATATGAAAGGAAAGAAGGAGCAAACCACACCAGAGCACCCTCCAACCACCCGTAGCGAGCCAAGAGCTTGATGGATATGAAAGGAAAGAAGGAGCAAACCACACCAGAGCACCCTCAAACCACCCACAGCGAGCCAGAGCTTGCTTGATATGAAAGGAAAGAAGGAGCAAACCACACCAGAGCACCCTC
>NW_004798348.1:195549-197789 GCF_000002075.1 Aplysia californica
AGAGAGAGAGAGAGAGAGAGAGAGAGAGAGAGAGTGAGTGCAGGGCATAGTTGTGTTAGAGTATGAAGATACGACAAGGGCCATTCAGTCCAGGAAGAGTGAGCGACAAAAAGAAAGACAGAAACAACAAAGGTGCGGAAAGTTTTAGTTTTAGTAAGTGTTTTACGGCACTTGCAACACAATCAGGTCATATAAGTGCAGAAGAATAGAGTATGTGTTACAAGAGTGTAACATACCCAAAAAAGAAGGAGGGGAGATAAGGACGATAGACGTTTGATAGGAAAGAAGAAGCAGCAAACCACACCAGAGCACCCGCCAACCACCCACAAACTGAAAGTGAAAGTGAAAGAGAGAGAGACAGAAGACACAGAGAGAGAGAGAGAGAGAGAGAGAGAGAGAGAGAGAGAGAGAGAAGACACAGAGAGAGAGAGAGAAAGAGAGAGAGAGAGAGAGAGAGAGAGAGAGAGAGAGAGGAGAGAGAGAGAGAGAGAGAGAGCAACCAGAATGAAAGACAGAAACAACAAAGGTGCAGAAAGGAGGAAAGAAACAACAAAAGGACACAAAAGAAGACAGAAACACCAGAAAGAGAGAAAAAAGGACGGAATGAAGACGGATCATCCACCACAATAAAACAAAAAAACAAAACAAAACACAAAACAAAACAAAAGTGAGCGAGTAAGCACTAAGCGTGCCAGATCGTTTTATTGCTTTAGTTTTTGTTTTACAGCGCTTGCAACACAATTAGTATTAGGTCATAAATGTGCTGAAGATAGAGACGTTTCAAAAGTTTCAAGAGAAACAATTGCACACAAAAAAGGAGGAGAGATAAGGACGACAGATGTTAGTTGCATTGATAGGAATGTTGTTTGTTTGTTTGTTTTAATAGAGGTTTTACGGCACTCGCAGCTGCATAAAGTCATATGAGCGCCAGAAGATTTAGAGGTGTTACAAGAGAGTAACAAACATAAAAAAGAAGGAGGGGAGATAAGGACGATATATGTTTGATAGGAAAGAAGAGGGGGAGATAAGGACGATAGATGTTTGATAGGAAAGAAGAAGCAAACCACACCAGAGCACCCACCAACCAACCACTGATAGGAATAGGAGAGAAGGAGCCGCAACTGGTTTGTTCAAAGGAAAGAAGGAAGGACGAGAGAATAATAAATATGTCGAATAAGAAAGAAGGAACAAGACCACATCAGAGTACCCACCAACCACACACGGATGGAAAATAAGTACAATAGATGTTTGATGTTTGTTGATGGGAAAGAGGGACAATAGAATAAATATGTCGAATAGGAAAGAAGGAGCAAACTACACCACATGCACCCGCCAACCACCCACAGCGAGAGCGAGAGAGCCAACAAGGATGATAGATATTCGAATAGTAGTAGAAAAACAAGAGCAAACCACACAAGAGCACCCGCCAACCACCGACAGCGAGAGCGAGAGAGCCAACGAGGCTGACAGATATAATTCCAATATTAGAGAAATAGGAGCAAACAACACCAGAGCACCCGCCAGCTGCCCACAGCGACAGCGAGAGGGCCAACGAGGATGATATATATTCGAATAGTAGAGTAGAGAAATAGGTCGAGCAAACTACCCCAGGGCACCCGCCAACCGCCCACAGCAAGAGCGAGAGCGATAACAGGGACGAAAGATATTCGATTAGTAGAGAAACAAGAGCAGCCCACACCAGAGCACCCGCCAACCACCCACAGCGAGAGCGAGAGAGTCAACAACAAGTCCGATAGATCGATTAGTAGAGAAACAAGAGCAGCCCACGCCAGAGCACCCGCCAACCACCCACAGCGAGAGCGACAGAGACAACGAGGATGATAGATTACATTCGAATAGTAGAGAAATCGGATATATTCGGAGTAGAGAACAAGGAGTAAACCACAGCGGAGCACCCGCCAACCACCCACAACGAGAGCATAGAAAGCCAACAGGGATGATAGATATTCGAATAGTAGACAAATAAGATATTATATTCGGAGTTGAGAAATAGGAGCAAACCACAGCGGAGCACCCGCCAACCGCCCACAGCGAGAGCGAGAGAGCCAGCACCAAAACCCCGCCACAGCTCAAAGAAGTAGCTCATGACTCCACGTCGTAACGTAACTGTGCGGGGCGCGGGGGCCGGGCGGGCGATGGGACGGTGGGGACGCGTCACACTCACAGACAGACACACAAACAAACACTCACACACACACACACACACACACACACACACA
>NW_004798348.1:202266-203334 GCF_000002075.1 Aplysia californica
AAGTTTCAGTAGAGGTTTTACGGCGCTCGCAACTGCATACGGTCAAATGAGTTCCAGAAGATTAGAGGTGTTACAAGAGAGAAACAAACATAAAAAAGAAGAACGGGAGATAAGGACGATAGATGTTTGATAGAAAAGAAGAAGCAAACCACACCAGAGCACCCACCAACCAACCACTCACCCTTATTTTTACTGATGCTGTTGTTGTTTGAGAAGTATAACTCGTAATTTGTAATTTATAATAATTCCTATGTCTCTTACTTTGATCATAGTATATAGTATTAGTACTGTTGTTGTGTTTGTTTGACTTTGAGAAGTGTAACTCATTCTCACTATTACTAATAGTATTAGGTTCCTTACGGTTCCTCTGTCTCCCCCCCCCCTCCCATCCCTCATTCCTCCTCCATCCTCTTTCTCCTTCTCTCCCCCTCTCCCACACTCTCCCAATACAGTTAATTATACCATGGCATAGACAGTAGTGTGTGGCAACATGAGGGTATGCAGCTGTGAAGCGTGGGTTTCTGGGGGTTTCCCACTCTCCACTCCCCCACCCTTCCATATTTTTTTCTCTTTTGTTCTTGTTTGAGAGGCGTAACTCATTCAAATCGCTGTTCTTGTAGGCCTACATCTTAATTTTAAAATACATGTGGTAACGCCATGAAAAGCGGTTGGTTTTTTTGTTGTTGTTGTTGTTGTTTTGGGGGGGGGGGGTTGTTCGACGAGACACGAGCTGGGGTTTGTTTTGTTTTGTTTTATTTTTCTCTTTTTTTTTCTATTCAGGAAGTAGGACCTACCACTGGTGCCCTCCAACCGCCCACCATTTCACAACCAGCCTGCACAAAACGGAACATAAACGATAAACGACACATGCAACACAACACAATAACACATTACTACGCTACTACTACACACACAGCAAAACACATTACACTGCACATACATCACACACATGCAAAATGACACAACCCATTACATCACACTGACTGAAACAGAAACACAACATGACACAACAGTTTTTAGTTTTAGTAAGAGTTTATCGACCCTTGCAACACACAATAAGGTCATATA
>NW_004798348.1:203718-205098 GCF_000002075.1 Aplysia californica
GAAACCAATAATGAGCAGCTAGCTCAATAATCGACCGGATATATATATATATATATATATATACATGTCGAAGATAAGAGGTTTTACAAGAGTGTAACAAACATAAAAAGGGAGGAGAGATAAGGACGATAGAAGATGTTTGATTTGATAGGAAAGAAGGAGGAGCAAACCACAGCAGAGCACCCGCCCACCACACACAAAACACAACATACAACACATTAAACACAACACATAAGACACACCACAACCAAACACAATTTTTTAGTATCATTGTCAAGACGACACAGACCCAGACAATGCAACACTTACACACTACATATTACACAACACAACACATTAAAACACACTACACGCACAACACTTTAAACTAAACACTTCACACAAAACATAGACATACACAACACAACACATTAAAACACACAACACTTTAAACTAAACACTTCACACAAAACATAGACACATAAGATATACACAACACAACACATTAAAACACACTTTCACACACAACACTTTAAACTAAACACTTCACACAAAACGTAGACATATAAGACATACACACCACAACACATTCCATTACACACACAACAAAACACAACACAACACATTCCATTGCACACACAACAGAAAACAACACAACACATTCCATTACGCACACAACAGAACACAACACAAAACATTCCATAGCACACACAACAGAACACAACGCAACACATTCCATTGCACACACAAGTTACAGAACAGAACGCAACACAACAAATATTATTGTCAAGGTGACACGGACGCAGACAGTGCAACACATTTACACATTACACAACACAACACTTTAAACAACACTTCACACATTCACACAAAACATAGACACACACAACACAACACATTCCATTACACACACAGGTTACAGAACACAACACAACAAATATTTGATTATTGTCAAGGTGACACAGACACAGACAGTGCAACACATTGCACATAAAATAACACAACACAACATACAACAGCACAACACATGAGACACACAACCACACACAAATAATAATAATAATAATAATAATAATAATAATAATAATAATAACAATAATGATATATTGTCAAGGCGACTCGGTATTTCAGTCACAGACGCAGACAGACAGACAGACAGCAGAAGGCAAAACGTGGCGGCCGCACTATAGGCAGGTGGGAAGGAGAAGTAGGAGGGAGGAGACTAGACCAGGAAGAGAGAGGGCGAGACGAGAAAGTCGGTGAAGTATAACGACAACTTTACATACACTCGAAGGCACATGCACGCACGCACGCACACGCACACACACACATAGGTACATATATACTCTCTCTCTCTGCGTCTCTTTCTCTCTCTCTCTGTCTCTGTCTGTCTCTGTCTCT
>NW_004798349.1:0-1699 GCF_000002075.1 Aplysia californica
CTCCCCCTCTCTCTCTCTCCCTCCCCCCCTCTCTCTCCCTCCCTCCCTCTTAAGGAATGTCGTGGGTGTGACAAGGAAAGTCCAGTATCTGTAGAAAGTATGATCGCCTAGGTAGAAAGCCATCAAGTGTGAAATCTTCCCGCCCTCCTGTACCCCTATTCTGTGTTCTGCGCAGTCGGCCAACTGTGTCGTGCGCCTGGGGCCTGTCGTCTGTTGCAATAAGCTCCACCAACCGCCCACGCGTGACGTCCCCCCGCCCCCATCGCAGGGCCTGTGTTTTCGACAAGCAATGCTGCCTACTCTTGGCCTTCAGTGCTAGCTAAGCCAGTGCTGACGAACAAGGAAATCCTCAGCCTATATGTGGTGAAAGTAGACCTGGGCTAGGCTGTTCCTTTGTTCTTGGACCAGAAAAGACGAAAGATTTTCTTTGAAAGGACTTTTTAGAAAAGGTAGATTTAATTAAGACGCATGTGTACTGTCAACGGGAATTGGTTTTTGTAATGATGAGACAGTACGGTCAACGGGAATTGGTAGTTGTAATGATGAGACATCTAAATGTGAAAAGAAAGGGGAAAAACAAAGAAGCAATTTTTTCCAAGCGTCTTCTTCTTTTCACGTAACCTATAATGTAGGGTACGGCACATGAACGGGTCTTAACATTAAATCTATAATGTCCAAGTTTTACTAGATCTACGGTGGTCAAATGTCTGCACAGTGTTCTCCATGGTTGAAGAAACCAATCTAACTGTGATCTCCACGGAAGTGAAATTGATCATTATAAAAGAGCAATCAATCGCCTGGGGTCATCCTATTTCTTCGATCACGAGCGGCTAATCAATCAATCTTCGTAATTTTCCGTACAATTCCGTATCAGAAAACGGAAGTAGATTTTGAAGACTTATTAGGTCACCCGATGCTAAACGCTCGTGAATGGACAAAGGAAGTCCGATAGCAAGTGCCCCTGGTAGGCAAAATATAAAAGAAAAAAAACAACAAAACAACCCAACATAACAACAAGAAAACTCCACAATAATAATTATTACTGTTTTCCAACTAGCTCTTACTTCACCTTCCAAAGTCATTTTTTTAGCACTCACTGACAGGAAACCAACGTCCGACTTCCAATCAACACTGCTTGTTTAGGCGTTGGTATTATGACTCATGAGCTGACTGCCAAATAATAAGAGAAAAAGACTCAACCAAAGCGCTGGCGTATGATAGCCTATTGCATAAGAGCGAATACACGACTTATTATATTGATAAAAATGATATAAAAGAAACTGAGAGAAAATGTTATTACCTCCAGTATTTGTATTCATTTAAATATGCAGTGGTCTGAGAAAAGGGTTTTCAGCAGCTTGTTAGAAATTGCGGTCTTTAATAGCCCCCCGTTTAGAACTCAATTTCAGCCTAATGACGTAAAATTGTTACGGCGAGTGTTTCGCCTCCCGAACCTATTCGATTATATAGAGAAGAAAGTCATTGTATACACAAAATTTGATTGGTCAATATAATTATTATATTCCTAATGACGAAACGAGGATAGGCCAGCCGCAAGGAGGTTACGCTTACACATGTACACACCAAGGAGATTAAAAGTAGATCTAGTTCTAAACTCCTTGGTACACACACACACACACACACACACACACACACACACACACACACGCACACACGCACACACACATATGCACACACA
>NW_004798349.1:1968-3856 GCF_000002075.1 Aplysia californica
CTATATAATATAATATGTATATATATGTATATTATATCTAAGCCTAAAATATTATTATATTCTTCTATAAAAACCTCCAGCTTTATGTTTTATAGGCTATTTATTTCAAACAGTTAAAGTAATTGGAGCCTCCACATGGGACTTTTATTTGCGATCTGATAGAGATACTTTTTACATTAAATCTACTTCTACGAGTTTCAATCAGATTGTAACTGAGGTAGTTGAAGAGAAAAAAAATTAAGCAAGTTAGTTGATTTGTTAGACACTTTGGACTTACTTCGTTTCTTGGTTGGAGAATAGGTATTGTCGCACACGGTAGCTGCTCTTTTGAACAATTAAGTATGCATGAAAATCAAACATAATAATATCGTTAATTGGATGATTATAAATAAGTCCTGCTCAAAATTGTCAAAGGGAGTGTCCAGTTGCACTTTCAATCAGTTCTGCAAACATACACGGGCAGCTAATAAGGCCTACATTGTAAGCCTACTTAATATCACTGATTGTATTCATAGATCTACATACTCGATGTTAGTAGATCTACATGCGTTTAATTTTGGTGGGTTTTTTTCCTAAACTCTGAGCTATAGCATTTACAAATTGTCTTGATTCATTCACACTCTCTCACACAGACATTCAATCACATTCAAAATCGACGAAGACAGTTTTCAGTGGAAAATCTTCTCGACAATATGTTTTCACCTACGAATTACAATTTTCTCAGAAAATGATATTATTATTATTATTACCACGACAGAGACGGATATAGAACTTGGTATCGAATATCAAGTATCGAGAGTATTCCACTGACAGTGCTGCTGACGACACTCGGTGGCTGCCAGTTGTTGGAGTCAGCAGACACAGGCCCAGGCAGCGCAGCCAGCCAGTCATTTTGTCGTGTGTGTGTAGTGCAGGCCTTGAGAGTAGGTCAGGGAAGTGTATCTGTCGACTGTCGATCTAAGGTGTCAGCAGTGACAATCAGTGCCTGACTGTAACTACAAATTTATTTGTACCTTGACAATCATTTGTTACCATGCTTGGATCAAGTATATTTGACAACGACCCATTTTTTGCGTAAGTAGAATCGAGCCTTCAGCCTTCATTCAACACTCGTTCATTCAATGTCATGTTCTACTGTCAGTTCAGTTTCGGCTTTGTTGTGCAGTGTCGCTGCACGTTTGCAGTCTGGTAAATTTCCAGACACTCCTTCGCGGCCGCTTTTTGGTGTACTCTAGATCTACAGTCGACCTCACCCTCGTCTTATCAAGTATGTGTGTTCCCTCTTTCTTTCTAATTTTGTTCCCTGGCCTTTGGCCTCCCACTCACAGCTGTGAACTGATGAAAGCCAGGGCAAACACCTTTGTACTTTGTTTGTAGTTGTAGTATTCTAGACTAGATCTAGATTCTAGATCTAGAATATAGATCTAGACAATAGATCTCTTTTTATAGATATCTCTAGATTTAGATATCTAGATCTAGATTTCTAGATCTAGATTCTAGATCGAAGTGGCTAGCGCTTAAGCCAGTCTAGCCGTACTTATAGATAGATATCTAGGTTTGGCCCTTCGACTCAAGCCTGTTAAATACACAGGTCTCATTAGATCTAGATTCTAGATCTAGATAGACTAGATTTAGATAATTTAGATTTCTAAAAATTTCATTTACAATTCAGCCATCAATATTAAGTACCGAAGCCGAAGTGTATGGCCACCTCTATTCTCACCCCGGGTGAGAATAGTGCAGGCGAGTCTTTTGGCTATTCTCACCCGGTGTGCGTTCACCATTATAGCCTAGATCTAGGCCAACCAATTTTGCTTTCGAAAGTGGCTATTCTCACCTGCCCGGAAGTTCTCGCAAGATCAACTCCTCCCCTCTTCTCTCTCTCTCT
>NW_004798349.1:5346-7965 GCF_000002075.1 Aplysia californica
AGCCGTACTTATCTTAGGCCCTATTAACATTAGAAAACAGGAGGTTTAAAATACATGCACTGTCATTAAGGCCCCTGGTTTCGTCTCAAATACAAATACTTTAGGTACTGAACACTAAAAATTTATATTTACAATTCAGTAGGCCTATTTTTTAAAAAATGGTCAGTCTAGCCATCATATTAAGAATAAGTACTAGACTGCCGGCTAGCCTCTTCCATTCTAGATATCTAGATCTAGATTTTAGATCTAATATCTCTAGATTTGGTGAAAAAAAGGGAAGGTCTAGATCTAAATCTAGAAATCTAGATTTATAAATTATTAAGGAGGCCAATTATTAAATAGATCATAGTCATAGAGCCTAGGCCTTTAGAAGGCTTCTAGGCTAGGCAAAAAGCTGGGAATTTTTTTACTTCCCCTCCTGTCTCACACTTAACTACCAGTTGTCCATTTTCTACTAGATGTAAATATTGATGCGCTGATCACGAATATCAACTTCATTTCCGTCGCCAATTAATAGTTTTTGAAATATTTGATTGTTCTTTATCGAGATGGACGTCCGAAAAAAAATTTGTCCAGGATCGGGATCGAACCCACGCTTAAAAAAATAAGGCCGGCACTATTTCTCCGAACGTTCGGGAAAATAAAGCTGGGCACTATTTCTCCGAACACTCTGAAATCACATCCTTTCCCGCAAATTTTGGATACATATAGAGATCTATTTATTATATTATAGGCCTACCAAAGATTGTTCGTACACAATAAGGTTCAATCGGTCCAAAAAATGTCCGCAGTAAATATTTATAAAGAAATTCTACAGTTCCAAACAGTTTTTCTCTACAGATAGATCTATGACGTGTTGCCTATGAATCTATGAAGGGTGTTTCTCTTCAACTTAATGTGTTGTGTTCACTCATTTGCTGTCTAGATCTAGATCTATGGAGGGTTATTGATAACGACACATAGATCTAGAACGAGCATCTCTTTGCGTTTGTCTCAGCCGCGACCAATCAATCGTTGCTTGATGTTTTGGTCCCCCCCCCCAAAAAAGAAACGGAACCTCTTTACTTTTGAAAGAAAGTTCACTTAGCTTCACTTCGTCTCTTTCTCATTTGTCACCACGTTGATTTGTTGAATACATTACAGTTACATACGATTTGTATTTCTGTTCCTCTTTTATTTTTCCCTCTTTGTGGTGTTTTATTTTGTTGATGTGTAATTTTTTTGTCTTTTTGTTATTCTGATGTGTTGTTTTTCTATTAATTTTTTTTGTTGGGGAAAGGGGGGGGGGGGCTGTTGTATCGTGTAACGTCATTTAATTTGATGTTCCTACCTTCATTAGATTCTATAGATTTAAATAAGTTATGTTAGAGCGTTCCACCAAAACCGATTACATGTACTGACACTGGCAGGCCCCTTGTGTGGGATTTCATAATTTACTACGTGTAATATCCTGTAAGCGGTTTCCACTGTATAATAGGGAGACTTGGTCCAGATTTCATGGGTTCATCATGCTGTCTATGTTTCATAAAATTTACTTACAGGAAAAATCCGAAATAAAAAAAAATGTAGATGTTGTACTATCTGATTGATGCCGTCTGGGCACAGGCATCTCAACTTATCAACTTCCTGATGCACCGTTCACTAGCTGGGGTGTTTTCTGGTGAAGCGTACTGACTTCCTGCTGTCTGGAAGTCCAAAAAAAAGTCCAAAGTCAAAGCCTCTGAGCTCAGCCCCACAACAAAACTACTGCACAGTATGGTTGGGACAGTTGGTGTGCTCACTTGTGATTTGTGGAACCATGCCATGTGTACAGATTTCCCTTTTCTTGCCCAAACTCTTTGGTACCGGCCTGCTGTGTGGACAGAGAAGGAAGAAATAGAACATGGACCCAGGGCTTCCGTTTACTTCTAGAACATGGACCCAGGGCTTCCGTTTACTTTAGAACATGGACCCAGGGCTTCCGTTTACTTTACTTCTATGACTAGCAAGTGGGGGGTCGGGCTGTGGTCAGTCCACTACAGCAGGACTTTTTATTGAAAGAGCCTTCATGATACGTGTACAACAGATGTTAGAAATGTTTGTCAGAAAACTACTTAATCCATAACCATAAAACTAAAACAAAAATTTGAAATGGATGACACATATTGCTGAGTTTTGAATTGCATAATCACATGGTATAGCATTGAATTTCATTTTGTAATTTTCCAGCTTCAGAACAGTAACATTTGGTTGTTGTCTCATATTTGTTGAGTTCATTTTGAAAGTACAGTATACATGATATATAAAAATCTAGTCTTCTTCCTTCCTCTTATTTTGGAAATGACACTGTAAGGAATGTGTTCCTGCATCATCTTGCTTTCTGTTGCAGGGGTCACCGCGAGCACATGAGACAAATGAATCAAATGTTTCGAGATCCGTTTGGCAACATGGGAGGTGGGGGTCTCCTGGCACTGCCTGGTGCCACGCGGATGGACCGACAGAGGCAGCAGCAACAGGCCCAGAACATGCAGGTGTCGGAGCGCAGCCTCTTCATGGACCCCTTCTCTCACTTCGACAGCATGTTCTCCAACATGAGGAGCATGATGTCCGAGATGCACCGCGCCTTTGTGAGTGAGACAT
>NW_004798349.1:11499-13988 GCF_000002075.1 Aplysia californica
TCGTACAGCGCCTTTGTGAGTGAGACATGGGGGGGGGCTGGTTTTGGCCTTTGTTATGAGGAATTCTGTCTGGTCTTTTCTTCTGATGACTTTGAATGTGTGTCTCAAGAGTTGTTGTTGTTGTTGTTGTTGTTGTTGTTGTTTTTCGTCTGTCTTCTCACTGTGATCTCACTGTGACTGTTACTGGATGTTTTGTCAGGTGAGAGAGACGCGGAGGACGGTGCGAGATTCGGAGACAGGTTTGGAGAAGATGGCGGTGGGCCACCACATAAACGACCGTGGCCACGTGGTGGAGAGGAGTCGCAACGCCAGAACTGGGGAGGCACACGAGAACCAGGAGTTGATCAATCTGGATGAAGGTGAGAAGTTTGTGCGTGTGGACGTCCCATCATGCTTGCTCGTTCCCGAGAACGCTTCAAATTTATCGTATCGTAGCCTTTTGCGTGAAGTAGAATAGCAGCCAATGGGGGATTTCTGTCCATGTGTGAAGCCACGAGCTGCTGACGAACCAGCAATAGAAATTCATTGCTGCCAACCAGAATGTAAAAGATATGTTAACCCTTAGAGCGCTGATCGCGAACTTCCGTATAGCGCTGATCGCGATAGACATTGGCATAGTATAACGCAATGTATGAAAAGAACGAAGCACTAATTTTTATACTGCTGGCTGGTAGGCTATGCTGAATTGATTTCGCCCACCATTTTTCTTGTCACGGGGTTCGATCGAGGCGCGGACAGTTTTTTGTTTCACATTGAAGTCGAATGACAGTGGAGTTGGAAACTTGGCGATTGTGACCCGCGACGAGCATGAAAATAGTGTTACATCAGATTCAGGAATGAAGATTTTCCGCGTATTTTCCTTGAATGGGAAGATGATTTTGAGGGGTTTTTTGCTAGAGCTAACACTTTGTGGAATATAACGTAGGCCTACGAAGCATCTAGATTCTAGTCTAGATCTAGATCCTCATCTAGGTCTAATGAACCAGCAGTTTTTATTCAGTCTTTTCTAACACCACGACTACAATAACAGCTTCACAAAATACTTTTTGCATCTCATATTCATAAAGAACTTTCAATATTCTAAAACTTTTATTCTTACCGTCTTTAGAAATTTTGACAAATAAAAAAGTTATTAGCAAAAAAAAGTGTATGTGCAAATTGGCATTTTTCCAAAATAAATTCAGCACAGAAGGAAAATATAAGGGTAAATAAGTCAGTTTTTGAGAGTGTCCGTATGAAAATGTAAGCAATGGTAGAGGTATTTTTCTGTCTTTTGTCTGTGTTACAGGAAAGATGCATCCAACCAGAAAGAATGAGTAAAAAAAGTGCTCCTTATTGCTAACTAAAATGTTGTGTGGGCTATCATCCCTGCATTTCATCATGTACTTTTTGTCATGGATTGGCAGCAATGTTTCCTGCTTTTCTTTTTTCCATATATGGTCACCTCTGTAATGTTTCCTTTGTCCGTGTGTCACCTCTGTAATGTTTCCTTTGTCCGTGTGTCACCTCTGTAACGTTTCCTTTGTCCGTGTGTCACCTCTGTAATGTTTCCTTTGTCCGTGTGTCACCTCTAATGTTTCCTTTGTCCGTGTGTCACCTCTGTAATGTTTCCTTTGTCCGTGTGTCACCTCTAATGTTTCCTTTGTTTGTGTGTCACAGAGGAAGCGGCCCCGTTTGACCAGGAGTACCAGGAAAAGTGGCGCAGCACGATGCGCGGCGTGGAGCACAGACGGCGCACGGAGAGGTCGCGCCACGCCCCGGTGGGAGACGTACACCGCTCGCGCCACGCTGCGCTGCCAGAGTCGGAGTCGACCCGCCGCACCAGGAAGGCCAGCCACAGGAAGGAGTAGCTCCCTCCCGGCCGCTCGGACGGAGAACAATGTCAAGGTCACAGCCCTGGCCACCAGTTACTGCGTCGTATGATTCATTCCATCCGTCCGATTCTTCTATTGGATTATGCTGTCAGCTGTATTTTCCTCCACATTTTCTTGATGCTGTTTGTGAAGTCCTGGAGACAGGAGACAGCCAGCCCTTCGTCTTTGCCCTGAGGGAGAAGTTTTCCCTCAGCTCCAAGGTGTGTGTTGCGTTTTCTTATTGCCGGTTTCATAACTCGTCGGTGAACTGCTGGAGTCAAACAGCGGGATGCTTTCATGATTGCGTTCAAGGTCACAAAGCCAGGAACTATGGTCAGGAACAGACTGTAGCCGAGATTTTTCCTCGGCATTTACTTGTGTGTGTGTGTGTGTGTGGGGACACCCGGCCTCTACTTAAACACGGCAGGAAGCAACACACTTGTGGCTCTCACAGGATAGGGAGGAACCAGAATGCCTCAAGGAAAGTTCCTGGGATTGGTGTGGTTTCTTATTGTTACATAGAAACTATGTTATATTAGTTGTTGCTGTATACTGATTTAGAGCTTGTATGTGGCCTATACCCTGCCAGGGGTGAAAGGCATTGATGATGATGTATATTGATTTCTTGCAAGGGGG
>NW_004798349.1:14779-22183 GCF_000002075.1 Aplysia californica
TGTTGTGTACATGTGTGTCATTACCACCTGGGTCAATTTTAGCAGAACCAGAGTCTGTTACCAAACTGGGCTAAAACCTCCTGTATTTTCCCACACCATGTTTGGCTGGAATCTTGTGCCCTGTCATGGATGGATGGTGGTCGTAAAGTCATAAAGTTGTTATCTCCCAGTCCTCACGCAGATCTTGCTGGGTGCTGGGGTCCCTTCTCTCGTTTTGTCCATCAGGGGATCAAGGTGCTCTGTAAGGTTTGTCTGTTACATCAGGGGATCTAGGAGTAAGGTTTGTCTGTTACATCAGGGGGTCTAGGTGTAAGGTTTGTCTGTTACATCAGGGGGTCTAGGTGTAAGGTTTGTCTGTTACATGAGCTGGGGGCTGTGTGCGGAGCAGGAGTTCAGTGGCTGGG
Organism: Aplysia californica; assembly: GCF_000002075.1. Lineage (NCBI taxonomy): Eukaryota > Metazoa > Mollusca > Gastropoda > Aplysiida > Aplysiidae > Aplysia > Aplysia californica. The sequence continues at coordinate 15,184 of NW_004798349.1, forward strand.
GGGGGGGGGGTGACCCTTCCTTAGAGCATAGCGCTGGTACCATTGTTCTTTTTTTTCAAACTTGTTTTCTTTTTCTTTAGAATTATGAAAGCTTCCTGAACTCTGGTCAATTTTGTAAAGGGACTGTTTGCTCTTGCAGATCAAACTATTCCAAGGTGACACTATTCTGACAGTCCCAGCCAAAGGTTTTATGTGTGTAAATGGTGGTATGTGACGTCAGCTATACTGTAGTTTCATGGGTCTCAAGGTTCCGCTACTTATGGGATTTCCGCTACTGCCATTTCCTCCGCTACCCAGTTATGCGCCACCACTCCCTGTACATAATCAAGATTGTAAATAGTTGGAAGTGACTCTTTGACTTATTATCTTCCAAAGCCTCAAACTGATATGAAATAAGCTTGATTTGATAAATTGATGGCTTATACAGGGTTTCTGGGGTCTCCTGGAATTCAAGAAGGAGTCCTTGAAAACTCCTGGAATTTGCATGCAAGGAAAAATCTCCTTGAAAACTCCTGGAATTTCGGCGGATCGGACATTAAAAAAATTTTGGTTGGAAAATCGAAACTAAATTTACTTTTGGTGAGTAAGTGTAGGCCTATTGGAAATGGGCTTTCGGCATGCTTTTCTTGACCAAATGTCCGTGAATTAAAAAAGATTGTCCGAACCTCCTTGAAATTGGTGGGGAGTTCCTGGCAGGCTTCTATTTCAGCATTCTAGGATTAAACGGTACAATAATAGTGGGTGTTTTGTGGAAATGATGCGGAGTTGAGACCCATGAGTGTCTAAGTTCTTCAGTTATTTCCTTTCGTATACAAAGAAAATGTTTGTGTGTGAAGTAAAAGAGCTTAAGAAGGTCAGGACTGTGGACTTGAGCCATGTCTACAAACTAGTTGTTGGAGCTTGAGTAATGGGAAGTCCTGAAGTTACTAATGAGATAGCCAAGCAAGAAGGAAAAGAAAAGCCGGAGGTGGCTGTGTGTGAGTGTGTACAGAAGTAAGATTGCTACAGATCTCTACAACAAACTTACACCTGGGTGTGCGCTGACAGTAGAACTAGTTTTACTTACACTATCACTTTCCCAAGTGCCAAGCAACTTTTTACCCTGAGGTCAAGGTGAAACAACAACAGCTTTTTTATTTATCTCGCACGTCCCCGTGGTAGAAAAAGATGTGTTTTACATTCTATAAGGAACCGTTTGTGTGGGCGTTTGAAGCAAGCATTATATTACTATGAATAGTCATCATATAACGTCACGTAAAGGATCTCTACTTCTACCAAACCTATACACAAATAACAATCTTGAGCTACTTAAAGCCATAGTAGATGAGTAGTACGTGTATATATTAAGACTATATTATTTGAGTTTTAAATTGAATATATATGGCAATAAAGTGTGTACATGCAAAATAATAATAGTGCATGAATTTATTTCTTTTTATTTTGTATTATATCAAATGATTGATGTATTTTAAAAATCAATTTTATTCATTTCACCTCAAGTCTTTAGTTGTGAAATGTTGGATCTATGGGTGTCAGTGTCAGTTTAGGTTATGAACATTTTGTACGTCGTTGTGTTCCGTTCCTGCCATTGGTCTGTGCTCCGTGTCCCCCCCCCGGGGCAGCGCGCCGTTTGTTGGAGTTGATCATTCCATGGAAGGAAGAGATTTGTGCGGCAAAGTTCCCAATGATGAGTGTCAAGTTTTGCCAGCACTAGAAGTTCCAGTGTTACTGCTTGACTCATTCCCCAGATGTACATGTTCACTTGTTCCTCGTTTCCTCTCCTGCTGCTAGTGGTCATACTACACCAGGTACTCCAGTACTCACAGCACAGGGTACTTTTCTAGCTGTGAGAATGTACTGTCAGGTACTCTCAGCACAGGGTACTTTTCTAGCTGTGAGAATGTACTGTCAGGTACTCTCAGCACAGGGTACTTTTCTAGCTGAGAGAATGTACTGTCATGTTTGATTGTTGTAAATCTATAAATAGCAGTCTGCTGAAATCAGGGGATGATATAAGCAATTTCAAAATTCATTGCAATCAGGAGTTGCGTCTTATCTTCATGTTTTGTATGAAAAAAGGAAAGTTTTGTACTGTAAATAGTTATCTTGCACCTACTCAAAAACGCTGTGTGTTGACAAAAAAAGAAATTTCTGAGTGTTTGCAACAGTTTCTTTTTCAATCAAATCACGAGCACCCTGCTTTTCATTTTCTTTCACCTTTTCTGCCAGACAGTGGGCTACTTTTTGCCCGGAGCAACAGTTCCCCAGCCACTGCTGCTCCCTGGACACTTGATGGAATGTGTTTTGTTGAATGTGCTGCATTATCTCCCACTTGTCCGCCCCTCTGGTCAACACCAACCGTTTGGAGGATTTTAAGGCAGCAATTTCTTGTACAATTTCTTTTCTGTCTGTCCATTGTTTATAACGTATAACATAATAAGTATATTATATTCAAAATAAATTACGGCGGCAAAATTAAGTTGAGGAATGGTGGGAATGTTCTTAACTGTGAAAAGTTCAATCATTTTTTGTCTTATCCCTGTGGCTTAATAAAAGGCTTACCTTGTTGTTATAAAAATAAAGCTCTTCTTGTCTACTGTTTCTTTGAGAGATAAGTCTGCTAATGTTTCTTGGAGAGATACGTCTGGTAATGTTTCTTGGAGAGATACGTCTGGTCAAATGTCACTCAAAAACAAAGACAGTGTTTCATAAATAAGAATGATATTATATTGTCTTTAAGATTTAAGAATAGCATCGTCCAAAGTGTCTTGATTGTTGAAGGGAGATCTTCCTGTGTTGATGCAACAAGTGTTTCCCTTTTCTTTATAACTGAGGTCATGAGAAGAGATACCTCGGTCGTATTTGTGGATTTTGTGACATCTTTGAGCGTCAATGTGCAGCTGTTATGTGGTTGTGTGCGCGCCCGCGCGCTTGTTCTTGCCGGGATATAGCACAGACAGATGCAGCACAAAAACCTGGCAACTTCACGCTGTTACAAAGATACACGGTAGTTGTTACATGTCATAGTTGACGCGTGTAGCTTCTTTGTCAGGGCAGCAGCCGTGTTGTGTACATGTGTGTCATTACCACCTCACACTTACCACCTCACACCTACCCACTGTGCATCTCGGTTCATTGGTCGGTTGATTGTCTTGTATTGTCCAACATCAGCACAGATTATGCCGGCAGTTATCATTGTGAGATTGGAGAAAGTAGAATCAATAACATATAGATATAGATTGTTGTCAAAGGAGAAAGGTGGCTGTGTGTGTCAGGAACACCTGTACTTGTGTTTGGTGGGAGACAGGTGGCTGTGTGTGTCAGGAACACCTGTACTTGTGTTTGGTGGGAGAAAGGTGGCTGTGTGTGTGTGTAAGGAACACCTGTACTTGTGTTTGGTGGGAGAAAGGTGGCTGTGTGTGTCAGGAACACCTGTACTTGTGTTTGGTCATGCGAACACTCCTACATTGCTTCTCTCCGCCACACACTGTACTGTTTAGTAAGAAAAAACTGTTGTACTAAATAACTATGTTGTCCATATTCAAGTTGAGACCTGAATGAAAGACTTACAAATAAGTAGTCACATTCTTAGAGAGAGAGACGGATACACTCAGTGGTCATGCAAAAATGTGTACATTTGGACAAATCATTTTTATTATAATCTTGTATAGCTTGGGCTGGTAATTTTTAATGTGTTTTGTTTCTACTGTTGTCTTTTTCGTTGAAATGAGCGGCTCAAATATTGAATTGGTTACACTTTTGCTCATTCTTCAAAATGAAGTTCCCCGTTGTGTATTATGTTGTGTGGGTACACAGTCAAATCTGGTGCTCTGGCTTGTCGTAAACCCTGTGTCCTGAATATTGGACACTTTGTCCTACACCCTGTGTCCTAAATGTTGGACAATTTTGTCCTACACCCTGTGTCCTGAATATTGGACAATTTTGTCCTACACCCTGTGTCCTGAATGTTGGACACTTGTCCTACACCCTGTGTCCTGAATGTTGGACACTTGTCCTACACCCTGTGTCCTGAATGTTGGACACTTGTCCTACACCCTGTGTTCTGAATGTTGGACACTTTTGGTGTTTTTGTCAAGACACATTTTATGATTCACAAAGGAGTGAGGAAAGTAGAAACCTGTGTGGTCTGACATGTTCTGTTTTGATTTACTTCATGTTATGTTCTCTACAGTGGTTCCAGGCTGGAAGAAGAGATATATATATATTCTCCCTTTTCAATTCTCTCCTAGCCGTTTCTGCTGTCAATGGACCCATAGAGTTCCCTGAAATGACAAGTCTGGAAATGTTGGCCACTGGTTTGCCTCCCTGCCTGGGGATGACCGACAGTCTTGTGGAACTTTTTGTATCTGTAACTTGTGTCGGGTAACCCTTGCTCATTTGTTCCTGCTCTGTGGGCTCACAAGAAATATAGGAAGGGTTCCCGTATAGGAATCTGCTCTCACAAGAAAATATAGGAAGGGTTCCCGTATAGGAATCTGCTCTCACAAGGAAATATAGGAAGGGTTCCCGTATAGGAATCTGCTCTCACAAGGAAATATAGGAAGGGTTCTCGTATAGGAATCTGCTCTCACAAGGAAATATAGGAAGGGTTCCCAAATAGGAATCTGCACTGTACACTCACAAGGAAATATAGGAAGGGTTCCCATATAGGAATCTGCTCTCTGCTATGTAGCCTACCTCTCTGCTTCCACAGCTCTCTATCTGCTGTGTTCCCCCAAAGAAATTAATTAGGATATCTGTGGAATAATTAAACGATAACTGTTGTCTTAATCTAAGAAGCCCGTTCTCTGCTCATTTGTCATTTGTATCCACTGATGTAATTTCAATGTTTACGAAACTGAAAAGTTTTTCCTTTGAAGTCTCCTGTTGTGTGGCCCCACGTGACCTCTGTGTGACCCCACGGGACCTCTGTGTGGACCCCCCCCCCCCCCCAGACTTGCCCGACATCGGCGGTCAACTGTCCACTAATGCCACTGCTATGTCTGCTGTTTTTGTCTCTGATTGTCGTAGGCCCCGTTTGTGTCCAGTTGAGATACATGGCTGGCAAGCTGTTCCACTTTCCTAAGCCCAGGGGGACAAAAGAATGGAGTAGAGTAGAGGGAGAAAAGAACTTGATTCTTTTAGCAACTCTGGGTCGTTTCTGTGTCTGTGTGTCGTTTCTGTGTCTTTTCCAGCTTTTGTCAACATTGAGAATTTCACTTTGGACCTAATCTTTCTTCAGCACACACAACCCATTATACCACTGTCGAAGAGGCTGAAATGAAAGGAAAACAATTGTTTACGTTCATAAATTTTTTCCCAGCACTGGTCAACAGCTTGCCATGGATTTCTCGAAAATTGTTCAGTATTATGAGTTGAGTTGTTACTTTGTTGTATTCCTTCATGAGAAAAATACAATGTTGTAAGATCTTTTGTCAGGCGTTTATGTTGGCGACATCAATGGTCAAGAAAAATGATGGCTACTGATGTTCAAACAAAAGTAGTAAGTTAGCTTTCTAGTAATGTTTCATTTTCATTTCCACCCATGTTCTCCTGCGAGTGTTTGTTATTATTATGTCTGTCGCTTTTTCCCCAACTGTCAAGGGAGACAAGATGACTCCAGGGGTGGTGCCAAAGAAATGCAGCGGAACCAAATCTTGTTGATCCTGGATTCCTTGACAGAAGTGATGATGGTTTTGTCACGTAGAGAGCACTGTTCTGATGGATGTTGTTATTGTTATATATTATTGTTATATGTTATATTGTAATGCGAAGGGTTGGATCCACACTGAATGAAATGACTGGGCTGTACTGTAAACTCCGGGGGTATCACACTGAACTATGGTGTGATGGGCCCAGGTTGGAATCCCCAGTAGGGTGTGCTGGACATTTGGTTTCTTGGTACATTTGTCCAACCATCCACCCTCTTGGCTTGAGTATTTGGATCTGAGCGGAGATGGACGTTGACATCAGGGGTCCTGCCTCCTAAATGAGCTGACAGTTTTGAAAGGGGCGTTAAACCCCAATGTGATAAGGGTGAGCAGTGTGGAGTGTCGGTGTTTGAGGTGGATTGATTTAGAGCAGAGCTGTCAGACTGAATGCCTCAGTCAAGAGCTGTCAGTGTCAGGCCATTCTGAAGTATAGCTCGAAAAGGCTGCCAGGTGAGCAAAGTAAACACTCACTGAAAGTCGTGGAAAACTACACCTTTTTCACCAATAAGATGAATGAAAGCAGACAGAAGTCCAGGTATAGAACAAATCAAGAGTCAGTCTTTGCCCATGATAGCCTCTACCAATGTTTGCTTCTGATTTTATGCCAGTTTGGCAGAGCTTCATGTCGACCAGAATAATATATGTGTGTGTCACAACGCGGTGGAATCAGGCGCTCGGTGGAATCAGGCGCTCACGCTCGTCAATTTTTGGGCATGTGGAGTTATTGGTATCATCTTAAAGCTTGTTCAGTTGTCTTGCTATCGGTGAAAAAAATGCCTTCTGTCTTGAATAGAAGTCGAGATATTTCAGAATGAAGAAGGTGGCGTCGCCTGCTTTCAATGTGATTGTTTCTGCTGGTTTGGATGTGACTGGTGGGTGTTGAATTTGTCAGCTGTGTTGTTGGGACTGAGATGTAGAGATCTCTCGTTGACTGTTGACTGTCTCTAGTTGACTGTTGACTGTCTCTAGTTGACTGTCTCTAGTTGACTGTCTCTCTAGTTGACTGTCTCTAGTTGACTGTCTCTAGTTGACTGTCTCTTTAGTTGACTGTCTCTCTAGTTGACTGTCTCTAGTTGACTGTCTCTAGTTGACTGTCTCTTTAGTTGACTGTCTCTCTAGTTGACTGTCTCTAGTTGACTGTCTCTCTAGTTGACTGTCTCTCTGGTTGACTGTTGTGGGACTGTTAACCGGAAGTACTCCACCAAGCCAAACTACTCGCCAGCTACCAGCTTGCTGGGGGATGAAACCAAACATCAGTTTTTGGCTTCCTAAACTAAATCCCCCCCCCC
>NW_004798349.1:22296-22504 GCF_000002075.1 Aplysia californica
CCCCCCCCCCCCCCCCCCCTCTTTTCGATCAAAGATTGTCCAGTCAAAAGACAAAATGTGGCGAAAGTTCAAAGCCAAACAAGGCGTGACAGGTCAGGTGCTGCGGGATGAAACTTGAAATGTTTTTTTGCTTCTTTCGTCAAAAGTCGTCCACTTTGGCGATCCAGTCTTGTCACAGACAGTGGTGTGTGTGTGTGTGTGTGTGTGT
>NW_004798349.1:23331-41330 GCF_000002075.1 Aplysia californica
AAACTCCGCTACCGCGACAGGGGGCCAATCAGAAAGAGAGTTGTTGGGAGCAGGGTGACTGCCAGGCCCCGGGAATTTTTTAAAAAATCGCCGAGACCCGGGAAAATACGTAAAAGATCTCGAATATTTGAAAACCAAATCCAATAACGTCTTTAAGTTCATTTCTGCCAATCGCGATTGTGATATTAATTCGGCTCTGAGAGTATGTTTCACGCGAACTGGCGGCTTCGGCGGCAAGCGGAATTGTGTCACCGAGGTTCGACTGGAAAATCAAGATCTACTTTCGCTTTCGTCACCACCCAGAAGTTTGTCAGTAATTGTCTGATAACGCAAAATTTATTGTAACATGCAGGTTCGGCATTACAAACGTGGTGTCGCCATGAAAATATATCAATATTTGTCACTGAGCTGTCACTTGTGGGGGTAACATCAAAATGAAAAGAAAATTATACAAGCGTTTTTCGGGCTCGTCATTGTGACCGGTCAATGAACCTGTGCGTGTTCTGAGCGCTTCGAAGTACAGGACTCAGGAATGGGGGGATTATTTATTTTTTAAAAAGACGCACTCTGGGATGGGGGAGGGCTGGACGCAACACCAGAGGACAAACAAACTGAAAGTGGAAGCAAATGTTTAGAATTTTGATTACTACTAGATGTAGATCAACAGCTCTCTGCAAAGTAAAGTGTGCGTTGGTGCAGGCCTTGTGTGAAATCGGGAACCGTCATGACTTGTAAGCGTGTTATTGAACTTAGGGGCCTAAGTGTTCGCGTTTCGTTGGATTGGTGACAGTCAATTAGATCTCTATATTTTAGCTTTCTTTCAAGATTCGCAGATGTTCAGTATCACTGCATCTTGCCCTCCCACAGTTCTTCCACCTCTCACACTGACTAGGTCTACTTGGGCTATTTTACTGTACTTTGAGTTTGAGCATTCATTTTTGTCTTTCACAATATATAGGCCTATATATATATATATATAGGCCCTATATATATATGATATTAGGGTGACCTTATTTAGGCCACATATGGCCTAAATAAGCTAAACCCCCCTCCCTTACCTTATTTAGGCCACACCTGTGGCCTGAATAAGCTAAACCCCCCTCCCTTACCTTATTTAGGCCACATATGTAGTCAAAATAACCAAACCAATGTAAAGCATTGTTTTCTTTACAAGTTACATTATTATTTCTTTAAAACTCTTCACATCCATTTTCCTTCACAGCCGTATCGTACATGACATGTGATGTAGAATCAATTTAAGGTCCTTGGAAAGGTGATCACAAAATAACAAAATTATTTTATGATCTTCACTTGAACTTGCAATTTTTTTGACAAATTAAAGTCTACCTAATTATATTTTTTCCCCCTCATTTTTCTTCACTATAAATGACAACTGGCATGTATTGTTTTCAGTTATTATCAAGAAAGTGGATAGGCGGACTACGGGGTCTATCTAGCCAAAAGGATAGGTGGACCCCTGGGTCTACCTAACAAAATGTTAGGTTTTAGGATGTGAACCCAGGAGTCAGCGTAGTGAAATAAGTAGATCTAGGTTTAAAGAAGGATCGGTGGACCCCGGGGTCAACATAATGAAATAAGTAGATCTAAGTTTATTTTATAATAGGACTGGCGGAGCCGTGGTCAAAGTAGTGAAATTATAAGTAGATATAGGTTTAATTAAGGATTGGAGGACCACAGGGTCAATGTAGTGAAATCAGTAGATCTAGGTTTAATTAAGGATTGGTGGACCCTGGGGTCAATGTAGTGAAATAGGTATATGTAGATAGATATAGGTTTAATTTTAAGGATTGGTGGATCCTGGAGTCAACGTAGTGAAATAGGTAGGTTTAAGGTGGACCCCAGGGTCTACCTAACGAAACACTAGTTAGGTTTTAGAATAGGTGGATCCTGCGGTCACCGTAGTAAAATAAGTAGGTTTAATCAAGGTGTCCCGGGGGTCCACCAATCCTTAATTAAACCTTCTTAATCCTCTATGGCTATGGTGACTCCAGGTTCCACTAATCTTTAAAGAAACCTACTTATTTCACTGCGGTGACCCCAGGGTCCACCTGTCCTAAAACCTAGTACCAATCCTTACTTAAACCACACCTTATTTCACTACGGTGACTCCAGGGTCCAATTCCTAAAACCTAGTATTTCGCTATGCAGACCCCGGAGTCCACCTATCCTCTACAGGACTATACTATTATTATCAATTTGCAATTTTCATTGATTAGCATTTTTAAAAAAAAATTGAATCAGAGTGCAGGGGAGACCGAGGCGCCTGGTCGATTCGGTGGTCGGCTTTTGTAGATTTATGCATTTTTTTACGGAAAGCCGTATTACCTAACCCTATTACTAAATCTATTAGTGTTGTGAAAACTTCAACCTCTACAGCTCAGGCGTCAAAAGATGCTGGTAAATAATAATAGATCTACGTCCTGAAGTTTCATAATTTATTTTTATACAGAATAACACAGTACACAGTCAGTAGTTTTTATTTCATCGAGTTATAAAAATGGCCTTCGTATAAAAATTGCCTTGTTTTCAGATGCAAATTTTGATAGTTCTAGTTTTACCTAATCGATTTTCACGCGAATTCAACCATTTTGATGGTCTTTCTTTTCCTTTTAAAAAGATGCAGATCTAGGCCTGTCGGATGTGGCAGTGCAAATAGCACTGAGTTGTTTAGATCTAGATCTAGATCTAGACCCATCAAAACACGAGGCTTCGTGGCCGATCACAAAAGTCTACGGGGCTTATCGAGGCCGATTCGCCCTGCCGCGAGCACGTTCACTAAACTGCCTACTAGATAGAATCTACTACCAAATATTCTCTACACGATCTCTGCTACTACTACTATTACTGCATGTACTACTACGAGACAGTACGAGAGAGTGTCACTCAGGCAAAGATAGTGTAACTTTGACTCAGCCACGTAGTAAACACACTTTTTATACCCCAAATTTAACCCGGAAGTCCATTCGGAGGATTTGACCTTTTCACTTGACCAAAGTGTGCCAAAATGGTAGCCTAGCTTTTGCCCCTCCATGAAGGAAAAATCCGGCCCTCATTCAAACCGTTGGAATTGAGCAAAATTTTGCGTATTGTGCTTTGTTCTTTACAATATTCATTATAGTTATGATTTATAAGTTGTACACTGAGGCAAAACCATACTAAATGAGAAAGGTGCACCATTATGAAAGTGGAATGAACTCAGTTGCCTGAAAAGGGTAGTTTGAGCATGTGTGGCCTAAATAAGCTAAACCCCCCTCCCTTACCTTATTTAGGCCACAGTCCACTGTGGCCTAAATAAGCTAAACCCCCCTCCCTTACCTTATTTAGGCCATATGTGGCCTAAATAAGCACTCCCATGATATTAATCATGACAGTCGATATTCTGGTTCTAGGCTCAAAACAATATTCCTTTTTATATAGTTTATATATACAGGCGAATATGATGAAGGGAAAATATAAATAAGTCGCACAAGACCCCAGGCGCCACCACTTTCTGTACGTAATCAAGATTGTAAATATTTGGTATGTGACTCTTACTTGAAATTATCTCTCAGACCCTCAAATTGGTGTGAAATAACCTTGCTTTGATAAGTTGATGGTTTTTATTTCAGCATTCTAGGGTTCAACAGTAGAACACTAATGGGTGCTTCGCCAAGATGGGCTTCTGTAGCGGTCACCCGGAACGTTCCTCCTTTTTTAGAATTCTGAGTTGAGACCCATGCTTTTTGAGTGTGCTCGTTTACTCGCTTGTAACACTTCTAATTTTCTGCACTTTTGTGTTACCTTATTGTGTTGCATGTGCCGCAAAACTCTTGCTCACGGTAACAGTAAAACAGGATTTCGTTCGCCCACACCCGCCTATCCTTCCGTGAACAAAATTGTCCCGTGGACAAGCTAAAGGAAACAAGTGGCCAATTACCACAGAGATGATTAAAACTTGAGAAGACTTTGGATCACCACGCTGACAAAACTTCTTAACAACATGTATGCCACTGGACATATTCCATCTGAATCTGACTTGTCAAAATCTATCTTCGTAGCTTTACCAAAGAACCTTAATGCAAACGAATGTGAAACGCATCGTACCATCAGCCTCATGAGCCATGTACAGTGGAGTCCACTTATAACGAGTCCGGAAAAAACGAGAAGTCTGTCATAAAGACACTACTCTAAAACCCCGTTTTTTTCTCCTCTTTACCTTTGTAAATAAAATACTGCTATAGCGCTATCAGACAAACATGAGAGTCGGTTATAGCGGAATATAGCTGCTGCTGTGCACAGTGCATAGACCAGTTATACATAACGTAAAACCTCGCCAGTCGAGAAATTTGTTGGTGATCTTGCGAAACAAAGAATAGGAGAGCCCATATGCGTCAATAATGAAGGCCAGAGCAACTGAGCAGGGAGGGTGTGGCATGCGCAGACAAACAGAACGCATCATGTGATATGCCAGCGTAAGCCCAGTTTATATGATCAAGGGCTACCATGCCTCTCACTTCTCCGATGCGGGGATGGAGAGGTCACAGCAATATGATGGACGGAGCGAATGTGTGACGTGCGCGAGCAGACGGAATGCACCACAGGGTGTGGTGGGGTGGGGAAAAACACATAGGGCGAGTTAGCCGAGAGCCCTTTCTTTCTGATCGCCAACACCGAGCTGTCAGTCCACATCGCTAGATCTAGCGCTATAGAAAGAAACCTGATTTGATTTTTGATCAAGTAAGACCTAGAGGTCATGTTGAAACAAAATCATCACCAGGGGAGATAGCAAAAGGAAATAAACAGAACACCAAACTCATAGATTAGGCCTACTTTACAGTTTCCCTTGAATTTATTACTGGATCCCTTATAGTTATAGCGAGAATCCTGCTATAACGGACATTTTGCTCCGGTCTCCTCCCTCTCGTTATAACAGGATTCCACTGTAACAAAAACACTACTCAGAATAATTATGATGAGAATACGAAATAAAATTCTCCCAGAAATAGCCCAAGAACAATGTGGATTTATTGAAGGCAAAAGCACTGTAAATGCCATATATGTCATCAGAACAACAATAGAACGTGCTCTAGAAGTTCAGAAAGATCTTCATTTATGTTTTATAGACTACACCAAGGCATTCGACAAAGTTAGGCACGACCAGATCATCGACATGCTGGAAGTCCTCAATATCGATGGGAAAGACGGATTATCAAGAACATGTACTGGGGTCAAACTGCTGCAATGAGAATAGAAAACGACATCCGCGAATACATACAGACAGATGAAAAGAGGAGTCAGACAAGGATGTGTACTTTCTCCAGACTTGTTCTCCCTGTATAGTGAAAATATCATGAAACACCTAGAAGAAATGCCTGGTATCTCGATAGGGGGACATAATATAAACAATCTAAGATATGCAGATGACACAGTCCTAATAGCAGAGGATGAAGAACACCTACAGAATCTATTAAATGTCTTTGTACAAGAGAGTGACAACGTGGGCTTAAGCCTAAACATCAAGAAAACCGAAACAATGGTGATAAGCAGAAAAACTCCATCCCCAACATGCAATATCAAAATCAATGATATCACCCTCAAGCAAGCACAACATTTTAAATATTTGGAGACCATTATATTATCATCAGATGGGAGATGTCACACCGAAATTAAAAGCCGCATTTGCCAAGCAAAAGCAACCTTCCACAAGATGAAACAGATAGATACCGTACTAACAAACATCAATCTGTCACTGGAAACGAGAAAAAGAATACCGAGAAGTTACATCGAGCCAATCCTATTAGATATATACGGGTGCGAAGCATGGACAATCTATAAACATCTGGAAAGAACAATTGTAGCGACAGAGTTGTGGTTCATAAGACGCATGCTGCGTATCCCATGGAGAGCTAGAAAAACAGATGAAGAAGTCTTGGTTCAAACAAATTATAGAAGACAACTTATGACGAATATAAGAAAGCGACAGGTAAATTTCTTCGGACACACAATGCGGAAAGAAGCATTAGAGAATATTGTTACAACAGGCAAGTTTGATGGAAAGAGAGGCAGAGGCAGACAGAGGGAAAAGATACTGGACAAGATGACAACGTGGCTAGGAGCAGCAAGAACAACAGACACCATTGCTGCAGCGCAAGACAGAGTGAAGTGGAGGTCCATGATCGCCCACGCCAGTCGGCAAGGCACTGGATAATGATGATGATGCTATACTGAACCCATTAGGCCAAATCGCACCTGAGCACCGACCAGTCGCCTTCACTTCTGCGTGGCTACGTGCGGATAGTTTGCTCTACTTTTGAGAATCGATTCTGGGAAAAGGACCTCTCTGTGTAGTCGAGTCGATAAAAGGGGTTTTCCCGTTCTCCCCACTCAAGGTGAAGGTCAGAGATGTTTGTTGTCATTCTTGTGGCCCGTGCTCCAAACACATGACTAGGCTAGATCTAGAGATCTTCATTATAGGCCTATCTACTTGACTTCTTACGTTGCTGGGACATAGATCTGCATATCTACTAGATCTAGATCTAGATCTACATTGCTGGGACATAGAGTCTAGATCTATCTTCTAGAACATTGCTGGGACATAGATCTAGATCTAGATCTAGAATCTAGTTCTAGAATCTAGATCTAGGCTGTGGTTGCTGTGGGACTCTTTTTTTCTCGTGTACAGTACTTGTACTGTCACTGTCAGGTTACGAAAGAGGAATTTCGGTCTGCCTAAAATGTTGCAATATAATTTAAAATGTTAGACAATAAGCCCAGACAGGATGAAATCGTGGTAAGATCTAGATCTAGGTCATCCAGTTCTCGATCTTAGTTACACTTAGTGCCCCTGTGGTGTGTTTCATATTTAGATCTAAACTGAATTCGTAAAATTATATCTGATCTAGATCTAGATCTAGATCTAAATCTAGATTATAGCTGATCTAGATCTAGATTCTAGATCTATATGTAGATCTAGAGATAAATTATATTCTTCTATAGTTCTAATATCTAGTAGGCTCTAGGCTATCTAGAAATTAGATTCACTTCCACCATGGCTGTCATGTAAACAACACATTTTTTTGCTTATTTAAACGTACACAATTATGTGCAAGATATTGTACTTTGCTATGCATGCAATTCTGTTAATTTCCCTCTTCCTTAAGTTTGCCCCTCAGAATTATGGGAAGGAACTTCCGTAACGAGCGACCACCCCAACAAACAGTACAATAAAGAAGGGACCTAACCCTAACCCTGCCTCTACCCCCAATACTAACCCTAACCCTGCCTCTACCCCTAATACTAACCATAACCCTATCCCCAACCCTACCCCTACCCTTAACCCTACCCCTCTATTCTACTCTGTCTCATCGTGGTCGCTCATTACGGAAGTCCTCCCGAATTTTGTTTCCCCTTTAATTCTGTCGCACGCCTAAACGTGCTTAGGCGAGAGGATCTAAGAATTGATAAATCCCCCGAGTTTTCTCTCTTGTACCTTATTCTTGAGATAAGTAGTTCAGAAACCTCCACGCAGCCTCTACAACTGTTCTATTTTCAGACTTTTTGGATTCCCCAGATTTTCAGCTGAAAACTGCCTGAGAAAAACAGAAAACTTGAGGTTACATTGCAACATAATAGAACGTAACTCTGGGTGGCTTTCCTTCAAATCACTCAACAGTACCCTTTCTTGTAGATTCAATATGTCGCTTCTTCCTGTTGGGTACAACAGTCTGAACATGACGCTGCGTAAAGACTCAACGTGTCTACGTCTCTACAGTTGCGAGCTTATAGCAAACTGATGCCTTGCATGCTACTGCGTGCTATTTATAGCAACATTTGAATTTATGTGCTTGCAATTGTGTGCGCATAGACTCAGCTGTAAACAAACGGAACCGCAATTGTACAGGAGTGCCCGTTTAACTGGTAGGAGTTGAAATATTATATATGTCTATTCCTTGCTGTGGAAATGATACTGGCACAGCACATCTGCGCCTGGAGCCTATCTATAGATCTAGACAAGAAAGGCCCCAGAGTTCGAGTTGTCGGAAATTTTGGATGTTGAAATAAGGGCATTATATTCTTGTAGCAAATTAAATGCTGAACATGCTGATTTGTAAAATTTGGAAATATCTTGAGTAGTTTGAAAGATATGATAGATTCACCACTTTTTGTTACACAGGATGGAAAACACAAAGTTTGGAGTAAAAAAACAACAACGGCATGTTGACCCAATTTCCCTACCCTTTGTTGAAGTAGCCTACAACATGTGGCAAAGATTCAAAAATTAAAATCCTTTCAATGGGTAAATTTTTACTGAGACCCCCGCAAACAGATGCACTGCTTTGGGGGGTCAAACTGCAGTACCGTTTTTTTTTTTTTTGCTGCAGATCACGCATGCACCACTGGATCTATAGAAACGGTCGCAAATCAATTACATAAAGTATTTTCAAGAAAGGAAGCAGCAAGTCATACTTATGACAGCTAGACGAAAAATTGTTGTAACTGTTTCCTGACTTACTGAGTCCAATGTTCAATGTTCATGGTTCAGGGTGGAATCAGACGAAATCATGGACAGCAAGTGAGTGTGTCTTCCACAACAACAGCCATGAGTGGAGCGTCGGTCCAAGGGGAGACAAATGCTCGGGTTGATTTGTCTGCGGGGGACACGGAGGCCAACGTGAAGCAAGGCAAACACGTGGAGATGGTGAGTCGCTGGGCTCGTTTGTTGAGGCTGTTTCGTTAGTGTGTTTGTTGAGGTTTGGCTCGTTTGTTGTCGTTTGTTGAGTGGCTCGTTTGTTGAGGCTGTTTTGTTTGTGTGTTTGTTGAGGTTTGGCTCGTTTGTTGAGTGGCTCGTTT
Source organism: Aplysia californica (assembly GCF_000002075.1). Classification (NCBI taxonomy): domain Eukaryota; kingdom Metazoa; phylum Mollusca; class Gastropoda; order Aplysiida; family Aplysiidae; genus Aplysia; species Aplysia californica. The sequence continues at coordinate 32,182 of NW_004798349.1, forward strand.
GTTGTCGTTTGTTGAGTGGCTCGTTTGTTGAGTGGCTCGTTTGTTGAGGCTGTTTTGTTTGTGTGTTTGTTGAGGTTTGGCTCGTTTGTTGAGTGGCTCGTTTGTTGTCGTTTGTTGAGGCTGTTGCCTCGTTTGTTGAGTGGCTCGTTTGATGAGTGGCTCGTTTGTTGAGTGGCTCGTTTGTTGAGGCTGTTGCCTCGTTTGTTGAGTGGCTCGTTTGTTGAGTGGCTCGTTTGATGAGTGGCTTGTTTGTTGAGTGGCTCGTTTGTTGACCACCTATGATGGAACAAACTGCCAAGTCTTCCACGAAGGACAACTCTCAGAACCACTCTAGGTACAGACAGGAGAGCGACAAGGATGCTTGCTCTCACCTTTCCTCTTCATACTGGCAATTGACTGGGTCATGAAAGAAGCCACCAAAGGCAAACGTAATGGAATACAATGGATCCCTTGGCAGCAGCTGGACGACTTGGACTTCGCCGATGACCTTGCACTGCTCTCTCACACACATGCTCAGATGCAAGAAAAGACCACGGAACTCAACAGGGTATCAAGGAGTGTTGGCCTACGTATACATCCAGGCAAGTCAAAAGTAGTGAAGCTAGGAAAGGTTTCAAACCTTGCTGTGACAGTGGAAGACACTCCCCTGGAAGAAGTGGACTCCTTTACCTACCTTGGAAGTGTCATCGATGGTAAAGGTGGAACGGAGGCAGACGTTAAAGCAAGAACCGCCAAGGCAAGGTCAGCCTTCAAGCAATTATCAATAGTCTGGAAAGCAAGCAACATCTCGCTGCGCACCAAGATTCGACTCTTTAACTCCAACGTCAAGTCTGTGCTCCTCTACGGCTGCGAAACTTGGAAGACAACGAAAACAGTACTGAATAAAGTCCAGACTTTCATCAACAGATGTATGAGGAGTATCCTAAGAATTAAGTGGCAGGATCGAATAAGAAATGAAGAACTTTGGGAAAGGACAGGACAAAAGGATATAGAAGTAGAAATAGGACTAAGAAAGTGGCGATGGATGGGACACACCTTAAGAAAGCCCAGCGGAAACATCACAAGACAGTCACTGCAGTGGAACCCACAGGGAGCACGAGGCAGGGGTAGGCCACGGGAAACATGGAGGAGATGTGTGGAAAGGGACATGAGAGAAATGAAGCTCACTTGGAACGAGCTTGGAAGGATGGCTCAGGACAGAGATAAATGGAAGGAGCTTGTATGTGGCCTATACCCTGCCAGGGGTGGAAGGATGGCCCAGGACAGAGATAAATGGATGGAGCTTGTATGTGGCCTATACCCTGCCAGGGGTGGAAGGATGGCCTAGGACAGAGATAAATGGAAGGAGCTTGTATGTGGCCTATACCCTGCCAGGGGTGAAAGGCATTGATGATGATGATGATGATCGTTTGTTAAAGCTGTTTTGTTTTGCTCGTTTGTTGAGGCTGTTTTATTAGTGCGTTTGTTGAGGCTGTTTTATTAGTGCGTTTGTTGAGGCTGTTGGCTCGTCTATTGGCTCATTTGTTGAAGCTGTTTTGTTTGTGCATTTGTTGAAGCTGGGTTTTTTGTGTGCATTTGTTGAGGCTGTTTTGTTTGTGCGTTAGTTGAGGCTGTTTTGTTTGTGCGTTAGTTGAGGCTGTTTTGTTTGCGCGTTAGTTGAGGCTGTTTTGTTTGCGCGTTAGTTCAGTACAATATGTATTGTCTCTGTCGGACATTGACCTGGAAAATGCCGTACCGGTACTTTAAATACTTTAAGTTTAAGACTTTTGATTTTGTTTGGATTTGAAGCTAGGTCATTATTTGGAAGGTGATTCTCACACTGTTCTTTATGTGGATTCAGATTTATTCTCTCAAATCTCTGCCCCTCATCGTTTTCTTTGTGTTGCAGCATGCTGCAGGCATTGATTGCTGCCAGTGACATATTCTGTATTTACCTTCCAGTCATTCCAGTGACATATTCTGTATTTACCTTCCAATCATTCCAGTGACATATTCTGTATTTACCTATCAGTGACATATTCTGTATTTACCTTCCAGTCATTCCAGTGACATATTCTGTATTTACCTACCAGTGACATATTCTGTATTTACCTATCAGTGACATATTCTGTATTTACCTATCAGTGACATATTCTGTATTTACCTTCCAGTCATTCCAGTGACATATTCTGTATTTACCTACCAGTGACATATTCTGTTTACCTTCCAATCATTCCAGTGACATATTCTGTATTTACCTACCAGTGACATATTCTGTATTTACCTACCAGTGACATATTCTGTATTTACCTACCAGTGACATATTCTGTATTTACCTAGCAGTCATTCCAGTGACATATTCTGTATCTACCTACCAGTGACATATTCTGTATTTACCTACCAGTCATTCCAGTGACTTATTCTGTATTTACCTACCAGTGACATATTCTGTATTTACCTACCAGTCATTCCAGTGACATATTCTGTATTTACCTACCAGTGACATATTCTGTATTTACCTACCAGTGACATATTCTGTATTTACCTACCAGTGACATATTCTGTTTACCTTCCAATCATTCCAGTGACATATTCTGTATTTACCTACCAGTGACATATTCTGTATTTACCTACCAGTGACATATTCTGTATTTACCTACCAGTGACATATTCTGTATTTACCTACCAGTGACATATTCTGTATTTACCTACCAGTGACATATTCTGTATTTACCTACCAGTCATTCCAGTGACATATTCTGTATTTACCTACCAGTGACATATTCTGTATTTACCTACCAGTGACATATTCTGTATTTACCTACCAGTGACATATTCTGTATTTACCTACCAGTCATTCCAGTGACATATTCTGTATTTACCTACCAGTGACATATTCTGTATTTACCTACCAGTCATTCCAGTGACATATTCTGTATTTACCTACCAGTGACATATTCTGTATTTACCTACCTGTGACATATTCTGTATTTACCTACCAGTGACATATTCTGTATTTACCTACCAGTCATTCCAGTGACATATTCTGTATTTACCTACCGGTGACATATTCTGTATTTACCTACCAGTGACATATTCTGTATTTACCTACCAGTCATTCCAGTGACATATTCTGTATTTACCTACCAGTCATTCCAGTGACATATTCTGTATTTACCTACCAGTGACATATTCTGTATTTACCTATCAGTCATTCCAGTGACATATTCTGTATTTACCTACCAGTGACATATTCTGTATTTACCTACCAGTCATTCCAGTGACATATATTCTGTGTTTACTTGCAGTGCCTAGTGCTGAGTATTCGTTTGCAACTTTGTGAACTGAGGAAAAGTGGAGAATCAAATTTATTGATTAAAAAGAACAGTCAGTCCTGTCCAAGGCAAGCCCCCGTTATTGAGGAGAAAAGTGGATGATATTCTAGTCGTTGTCCTAGACAGATGCTCCTCTCCGACACTGCTGGTATTATATACATATATATATATATTTTTAATAAAGAAGGGAAGTCGGAGGTGGTTGTTTGCTCAGGTGATTGTGTAGGACAAGTGTGGCTGTATCAAAGAAAGAACTTTGAACACTATTCTGTCCGTTATCATGAAACTATTCCTTTGACAACAATGTGATTGTTCTTTTTTTTTTCTTCTTTTTGTTTCACATCCAGAAAGAGCTGAGTGAGAAGGGGAGCTTACCGGAGGGCAACTCTGTCTCCGATCTCCTGGGTTTGGCCCCGCGACGGTCACACTTACCTCCCCTCAAGTCCCCACCCCGTGCCGACCACATGGTCAGGATTACCGAGGTGGTTCCCGCTCATGACAGACCTCTAGGTGCGGCTTTTTCATCTTTGGTTGGGGACTGTCTGGGTTCTAGCATAAAGGCCAGCTCATGGTCTGTCTGTCTGGGTTCTAGCATAAAGGCCAGCTCATGGTCTGACTGTCTGGGTCTATCAGTAGCATAAAGGCCAGCTCATGGTCTGACTGTCTGGGTCTATCATTAGCATAAAGGCCAGCTCATGGTCTGTCTGTCTGGGCTCTAGCATAAAGGCCAGCTCATGGTCTGTCTGTCTGGGTCTATCAGTAGCATAAAGGCCAGCTCATGGTCTGTCTGTCTGGGTCTATCAGTAGCATAAAGGCCAGCTCATGGTCTGTCTGTCTGGGCTCTAGCATAAAGGCCAGCTCATGGTCTGTCCTGTCAATCAATGCCAGTCTCATCAACAAGTACCGAGAAATTTAGTCAGAATCCGACAGACAGACAACGTCAACAAGGAGGAGGTATAAAAAAGAACAAGACGGAGCCCAGTTACAGATGAAGTGGGAAGAAGTCAGTGGGTGTGTCCTCAGGAAACGAGGCAGTTGGGTATCAAAGAAAGCGATCGAGTAGAATCAGTAGATAGTGAGAGGTGAGTAGATAGTGAGAGATGAGTAGAATCAGTAGATAGTGAGAGATGAGTAGAATCAGTAGATAGTGAGAGATGAGTAGATAGTGAGAGATGAGTAGATAGTGAAAGATGAGTAGAATCAGTAGATAGTGAGAGATGAGTAGATAGTGAGAGATGAGTAGATAGTGAGAGATGAGTAGATAGTGAGAGATGAGTAGAATCAGTAGATAGTGAGAGATGAGTAGATAGTGAGAGATGAGTAGAATCAGTAGATAGTGAGAGATGAGTAGATAGTGAGAGATGAGTAGATAGGGAGAGATGAGTAGAATCAGTAGACAGTGAGAGATGAAGGGAAAGCTATCTGGAAGTTGGAGTAAAGTCAGCGTAGACCTTTGTGTGTTCAGTCACAGATATAACAGAACGGTGATAACTGTAGACATTTGTGTGTTCAGTCACAGATATATAACAGAACAGTGATAACTGTAGACATTTGTGTGTTCAGTCACAGATATATAACAGAACGGTGATAACTGTAGACATTTGTGTGTTCAGTCACAGATATATAACAGAACGGTGATAACTGTAGACATTTGTGTGTTCAGTCACAGATATATAACAGAACGGTGATAACTGTAGACATTTGTGTGTTCAGTCACAGATATATAACAGAACGGTGATAACTGTAGACGTTTGTGTGTTCAGTCACAGATATATAACAGAACGGTGATAACTGTAGACGTTTGTGTGTTCAGTCACAGATATATAACAGAACGGTGATAACTGTAGACGTTTGTGTGTTCAGTCACAGATATATAACAGAACGGTGATAACTGTAGACGTTTGTGTGTTCAGTCACAGATATATAACAGAACGGTGATAACTGTAGACGTTTGTGTGTTCAGTCACAGATATATAACAGAACGGTGATAACTGTAGACATTTGTGTGTTCAGTCACAGATATATAACAGAACGGTGATAACTGTAGACATTTGTGTGTTCAGTCACAGATATATAACAGAACGGTGATAACTGTAGACATTTGTGTGTTCAGTCACAGATATATAACAGAACGGTGATAACTGTAGACATTTATGTGTTCAGTCGCAGATATATAACAGAACGGTGATAACTGTAGACATTTGTGTGTTCAGTCACAGATATATAACAGAACGGTGATAACTGTAGACATTTGTGTGTTCAGTCACAGATATATGTGTCAACCTGCTGGTTCCGTCCCCACCTTGCAAGCAACATTTGATTGACATCGACTGTTAAACCTTGAGACAGTCTTGTGAATTGGAACGTACTGTTGTGAAGATATCATTTTGTTACTCCTGATTTATCTGTGCACGGCTCGAACCTCTTCCAGCACCACTGTTCTTTCAAATCATGAAGTGGAAATATGTTGCTTGTTGTTGCTGTTGTTGTTGTGGAAGTTTCTGGAATTCCAAATCAAGTAAATATGGACAATAGAATAGAGGTTTGATATTGCTGTTTGTTTCGATAATACGTCGGTTGTTTCCTGTGCCGCAGTATCACACACGTGCTGTGCCAGTGTTTTGTCCGGCCTCTTTTCTACGTCGGTTGTTTCCTGTGCCGCAGTATCACACACGTGCTGTGCCAGTGTTTTGTCCGGCCTCTTTTCCGTGGGTCATTTTGTGCTCTTTGCAAGGACAGTTTGATTTTTTTATGGTATGTTTTGTTTGTTCTTTTTTTATGGTATGTTTTGTTTGTTCTTTTTTTATGGTATGTTTTGTTTGTTCATTTTACAGGTGTTTATAAATATATTATGAGCTATCAACCAAATGTGCGGCTTTGTTGGGTTACCTATGTTGTGTTTTGTTGACGCTAGCGGAGGGGTGCCTCGTACAAAATGGGCGTGGTTACAGAATGGAAGTTGGGAGGATATGTCAGCTTTGCAAGCTGGTAGATTCATTACTTGATCATTTCTTTTGTTTGGTTGATCATTTTTGTTAGTTGAGGGAAATCAAAGAAAAAGCATAAACCGTCTGTGGAACACAGATTAAGTTATAAGTCGACAAGCTTTTCAACAAGATACATCTTTGTGGTTTGGATATTGTAACACCCTCTTTCCTCCCGACTCCTCTTTTGTTTCCTGTGTTCTTCACCTAATGTATTTCCTGTGTCTGTTCTTTCCTTCACATAATGTATTTCCTGTTTTCTTTACTTCACAAAATAATGTCTTGTACATCCATGAGTCACAGAATTTTTCCGTCTCTCCTCTACCTGGCCAGTTGACCATGGATCCCAGGGGCATTCACTGAGCCGTTTTACGTCCAAGAAAACGGATGTGTTGGGCATGCAGGTCAATAAACTACCTAAAGGAATCAGGTATCTTTTTGTTGTTTTTCCTTTTTGTGCAATCTTTATTCTCTTTCTTTCTCGTACCCATTCCCGGGAGTTCAGCTCTCTAGTGGCCACAGTTTTGATGTTGTATGTACCGTTGTTGTTTCATCAGGCACCCCTACGTGGGAAAACTCTGTGTCTGATCTCCATCTCTGATCAGACAGATGTGAAGTCTCCGTCTGTGATAAGACAGATGTGAAGTCTCCGTCTGTGATAAGACAGATGTGAAGTCTCCGTCTGTGATAAGACAGGTCTCAGTGGACCGAGAGCCATTAAAACTTCCCACACTATTCCAAGTTCAAGAAAAACCTTTGGGGATTTGAACTGGGGTCATCTGCACCATTGCCCCGCACAATACTGACTACACAATACTTACTACACAATACTACACAATACTGACTACACAATACTGACTACACAATACTGACTACACAATACTACACAATACTGACTACACAATACTGACTACACAATACTACACAATACTGACTACACAATACTGACTACACAATACTGACTACACAATACTACACAATACTACACAATACTGACTACACAATACTGACTACACAATACTGACTACACAATACTACACAATACTGACTACACAATACTGACTACACAATACTACACAATACTACACAATACTGACTACACAATACTGACTACACAATACTGACTACACAATACTACACAATACTGACTACACAATACTGACTACACAATACTGACAACACAATACTGACTACACAATACTACACAATACTGACTGCACAATACTGACTACACAATACTGACTACACAATATTGACTACACAATACTGACTACACAATACTACACAATACTGACTACACAATACTGACTACACAATACTGACTACACAATACTACACAATACTGACTACACAATACTGACTACACAATATTGACTACACAATACTGACTACACAATACTGACTACACAATACTGACTACACAATACTACACAATACTGACTACACAATACTGACTACACAATACTGACTACACAATACTGACTGACTAGGCTAACGGTGTGCCCTGGGCAGAGAATTCTGAAGAGCAATGTGGTTGTAAATGTGTGAGCGACAGTAGAACAGTGTTGTCAGTCTAACTGTGTTTCTATTGTTTACTTCTCTCCCGACTCTCTGTCTCTTTGCCCAAGAAATGACCAAATATTTGGTTGCCTTTAAGCACAAGGGGGCTATCAAAAGGTAAAGGTTTTGGAGCCGTGTTCAGTTTCTTTAAAAGACAAGGAAAGTTTTCTCTATACAACCCAACAAATATGTGAGACAGTGTGATGAAATCCGGCGCTCGTCAAAATACAGAGATTGGGGAAACAATCTTGTTTCCACCAGTTTGGACATTTTTATTGAACTCCTATTTTTTGGTTCAACCTCTTTTATGTCCATATAAAAACACATTTCCTGATGAATTTTACTGAAAAACATTGATTAAAGGCAAAAAAATGTCATTTTTCTGTTTTCAAAGACTCTTTAGCTATTGGAGTTACCAAACTTTGGCGGCCATTTTCTCGCTAATTTCACCTCTGAAACCAGGCGACCTCACTTCCTTCCATCGCAAATATCTTGAGTTCTGTTCAGGATAAATGGGACATTTATTTCATTGGTAGGAAGGCAATCAAATCAGCTTTCAGATGATACCGATAACTCCACATGACCAAAAATTGACGAGCGCCTGATTCCACCGCGTCGTGACACATCTCGATCTATGCACCAATGAAACCAAACTTCTCCTATAAGTAGGGCAACACCCACTTTTGGTGTAGGTCAAGATTTCTGGAAACCCCCGAAATCTGGGTTAGCCCGCTTGTCCTTAAAGGCGACCGTTTGTCTTTCCTTTTAAAATATTTACATATTTCTTTCTTTCTCTCTTTGTCTTGGTTTAAGAAATGACTGCGCACTCGGAACTGTATATTTTATTGTGTTTGCACACTCGGAACGTATGATGTTTGATATGTTCCCAGACAGAACGTATGATGTTTGATATGTCAGAATGTATGACATTTGATATGTTCCCCGTCAGATCGTATGACGTTTGATATGTCAGAACGTACGATGTTTGATATGTTCCCCGTCAGAACGTACTACAAGCGACAGGATGAGCTGATCGCGTCCTACGAGAACTTGGCCTCAGACTCTCGCATCAACATGCTGCGGGAACAGGCCAGTGCCCCGTCAACCACTCTCATCACTCGCCTGTCACAGATCTCCTTCGCTGCTAATCTGGTAATGGTTTTTTTTTTTTTTATGTGAGGTGTGTTATGTTCCCATTTATGTGAGGTGTGTTATGTTTCCATTTATATGAGGTGTGTTATGTTCCCATTTATGTGAGGTGTGTTATGTTCCCATTTATGTGAGGTGTGTT
>NW_004798349.1:41513-42211 GCF_000002075.1 Aplysia californica
GGTGCTGATGGTGGCTACATTGTATCTCTACCTGTCAGGTGCTGATGGTGGCTACATTGTATCTCTACCTGTCAGGTGCTGATGGTGGCTACATTGTATCTCTACCTGTCAGGTGCTGATGATGGCTACATTGTATCTCTACCTGTCAGCTGCTGATGATGGCTACATTGTATCTCTACCTGTCAGGTGCTGATGGTGGCTAAAGCGGTGGCCGTGGGTTTGTCCAACTCTCTGTCCATCATCTCCAGCCTCGTGGACTCCGTGGTCGACCTTGTGGCAGGGCTCATCATATGGTGGACGTCACGCGCCATCAAACGCAGCAACATCTACGTGTATCCCATAGGTACGTCAGTTTAGCACATCGGAGGCCGGTGAACAAGGTAGGACTGTAGTTTGTCACCTTTTTTTGTACCCGGTTTCTGAAAAACAACAACACCATAAAACCAGTGCAGAAACTGAGTATGGTATTGCATAATGTAGAGTATGGTATTTACCATGATGTGACAGACTTACTGGACCATACCATGATGTGACAGACTTACTGGACCATACCATGATGTGACAGACATACTGGACCATGATGTGACAGACTTACTGGACCATGATGTGACAGACTTACTGGACCATGATGTGACAGACTTACTGGACCATACCATGATGTGACAGACTTACTGGACCATGATGTGACAGACTTACTG
>NW_004798349.1:44422-45594 GCF_000002075.1 Aplysia californica
GGTGAGTGTTTCAGTAAAGGTGATCATAGCTAGCAGTACCGTGGGTGAGTGTTTCAGTAAAGGTGATCATAGCTAGCAGTACCGTGGGTGAGTGTTTCAGTAAAGGTGATCATAGCTAGCAGTACCGTGGGTGGGTGTTTCAGTAATGGTCAGTACTGTGGGTAGGTGTTTCAGTAACTGATCATAGCTAGCAGTACCGTGGGTGGGTGTTTCAGTAATGGTGATCATAGCCAGCAGTACTGTGGGTGGGTGTTTCAGTAATGGTGATCATAGCCAGCAGTACCGTGGGTGGGTGTTTCAGTAATGGTGATCATAGCCAGCAGTACTGTGGGTGGGTGTTTCAGTAATGGTGATCATAGCCAGCAGTACCGTGGGTGGGTGTTTCAGTAATGGTGATCATAGCCAGCAGTACCGTGGGTGGGTGTTTCAGTAAAGGTCAGTACCGTGGGTGGGTGTTTCAGAAATACTTTCTAAGCAATTCTCCTTTACAGGCATCTGATTGTTGCTAAATTTTCAGGGGGGGGGGGTGTTCTCATGTACTTTAGTGAAAGTTTTAGCTGAACAGCAGTTGCAGTATACACAGGTCCAATGAATGCCAAAGATTCCAGGTGTTGGTGGAGAACATAAAAGGATGAGGAGAGTTATGGAGGATAGATAGTGTCCAGGAAAGAAGGAATAAATCACAGCGGAGGGCCCACCAACCACCTGCTCATTTTTCTGGTGACATTTACTCCTAGGAATAGCTGAAGTCCAACTTTGTATTCTCTGGGAAAGGTTGTGCAAGATTTGAACCATTGGTCAGGTACATACCACTAAAATATCCAATTGTTTTGACAAAGTAAAGTCATTTACTCAACGAATACGCTTATTTGATAGGTTAGGCCGTCTTTGTTTGTGATGCTTTTTTTTGGTTTGTTCAGGTGATTGGCTCTTTGTACAGGTGGTTGTCTTGTACAGGTGGTTGTCTTGTACAGGTGGTTGTCTTGTACAGGTGATTGTCTTGTTCAGGTGATTGGCTGTTTGTACAGGTGGTTGTCTTGTACAGGTGGTTGTCTTGTTCAGGTGATTGGCTCTTTGTACAGGTGGTTGTCTTGTACAGGTGGTTGTCTTGTACAGGTGATTGTCTTGTTCAGGTGATTGGCTCTTTGTACAGGTGGTTGTCTTGTACAGGT
>NW_004798349.1:50162-54922 GCF_000002075.1 Aplysia californica
CACCCGTATCACCCTTTAGCCCATCTCGTATCACCCTTTAGCCCACCCGTATCACCCTTTAGCCCATCTCGTATCACCCTTTAGCCCACCCGTATCACCCTTTAGCCCATCTCGTATCACCCTTTAGCCCACCTGTCATTGCCCCTTATACTTAGAGCTATCATGTTTTTAGCTGTACACCCTCTCGGAGACAGACTTTTCCATCCAAGGACCAGTCCCTCACATAGCCTGAGCTGAGCTGAAAGGGGCGTACAAACCGTGGTGATCAGTGGCGGGAAGGGCCGGTCATGGGGGATTTTGGCCTTGGGGAAAACTTTCAATTCTGTCGTTGGGAAAAACTGTCAATTCTGTCGTTGGGGAGAACTGTCAATTCTGTCGTTGGGGAGAACTGTCAATTCTGTCGTTGGGGACACTCGGGAAAAAGACCTTTTTAGCGGGAAAGACCACGCTCAGCCAGGCTGCCTTGACTGACCAGGGAAAAATGTGGCAATGAAGAAAACACTATTTCAAAAAAGAAATGGGAAAAAGAAAAGGAACTTTTCCACCAAAATAAAAATTCTAGAGAAAATGTCAATCTTTGAATTGGTTACAGTAGGCCCCTACAGGGTGGCGGGAATTGGAAAAAAGTCGCCAAGACCCGGGAATGCTCCGGAAATTTTAGGAATTCTGTAAATTGCCCCGGGAAAGACCCGGGAAAATGCATAAAAGGTCTCGAACATTTGAATTTGAAAACCAAATCCGATAACGTCCTTGAGTTCATTTTTGCCGGTCGCAATTGTGATGTAATTTATTCTGCTCTTCCCGGTCTGAGAGTAGGCTACGTTTCACGCGAACAGGCGGCGATGGCGGCAAGCGGAAGTGTATCTGTGATACCGAAGCTCGATCGGGAAAATCAAGATCTACTTTCGCTTTCGTTGCCACCCAGAAATTTGCCTGGAGAAGTTTGATAACGCAACATTTGAAAGATGCAGGTTGTGTATTACAAACGCTGTGTCGCCGTGAAAATAAATCACTATTTGTCTTATACTGTCACTTGTGCCGTAGAAAAGACAAGAAAGTTCGGGGCGCATAGATCTACACAGCGTCTTGTCGGGCTCGCAAGATACACGGGGGTGAAGCTAGGCCCACAGAGTAGGCTCAGGGTTGAACTTGAAGGCAACACCGGATGACAAAAACTGAACTTGAAAGCAAATTTTTGTATTTTTAGAATTTTGATTTCTTCTAGATCTAGCGCTCTCTGAAAAGCTGTCGTTGGTGCAGGCCTTGTGTGGAATCGGGATCCGACATGCTCATACCTTATTAGCCGTGTTTTTGAACTAAAGGGTTCGTGTTTCAGTAGATGGGTGATAGTAACTTACATGTGTTGTGTACATCTATAATTTATCTTTTTGTTCCTGATTCGTAGATTTTCAGTGTCACTGCATCTTGCCCTCGCTCCCACAGTTCTTACACCTCTCTCCCTGAATAGGTCAACTTGAGCCACTCCAGTTATTGCTCTACTTTTAGTTGGAGCAATACTTTTGATCTTTCTCGGTTATTATACAAATCTGTTCTCCTAGATTGGTTCTTGACTGTCGATATTCTGGCTCTAGGCCTTTCTCAGGCTCAAAACAAGATTCATTTTTATATAGTTAATGTAGGCAAATATGATGAGAGGAAAATAGAAATTAAGTAAGAGCAGACTGAAATACCTATAAGTGACACAGTACGCCAGTGCCAGTGTATGTGTGTATATATATATATTTATATATATGTATGTATATATGTATATATATATAATATGTAATATACATATATATATATATATATATATATATATATATATATATATATATATATATATATATATATATATATATATATATATATGTATATAAATTAAGCACGCGCTCTCATTGTTATGTAACATGCCCCTGGAAAATGAATGAGCCCCCTGGACAATTGAGAAGCTGGGTTGGCCTGGTTCACATAGCTGGTTACTGCTGTGTACAGTAGGTTACTGGGCAGTGGTTACTGCTGTGTACAGTAGTTTACTGGGCAGTGGTTACTGCTGTGTACAGTTTGTCTGTCTGTGTCAGTCATTGAGAAGTTTGTCTGTCTGTGTCAGTCATTGAGAAGTTTGTCTGTCTGTGTCAGTCATTGAGAAGTTTGTCTGTCTGTGTCAGTCATTGAAAAGTCTGTCTGTGTCAGTCATTGAGAAGTCTGTCTGTGTCAATCATTGAGAAGTTTGTCTGTGTCAGTCATTGAAAAGTCTGTCTGTGTCAGTCATTGAGAAGTTTGTCTGTCTGTGTCAGTCATTGAGAAGTCTGTCTGTCTGTGTCAGTCATTGAAAAGTCTGTCTGTGTCAGTCATTGAAAAGTCTGTCTATGTCAGTCATTGAGAAGTTTGTCTGTCTGTGTCAGTCATTGAGAAGTTTGTCTGTGTCAGTCATTGAGAAGTTTGTCTGTGTCAGTCATTGAGAAGTTTGTCTGTGTCAGTCATTGAGAAGTTTGTCTGTCTGTGTCAGTCATTGAGAAGTTTGTCTGTGTCAGTTATTGAGAAGTCTGCCTGTGTCGGTCAGTCCTCAGATTCAGTGCCTGGACACCGTCCGGGCGTTTCACTTTGGCTCCAAGTTCTTGGTGGAGGTTGACATTGTTCTACACGCCGACACGCGTCTTGTGGATTCACACAACGTGGGGGAAAGTCTACAGGTGAGTCATGTGTCATGTGATCTAGTTCTGTACCCAGGTGAGTCATGTGTCATGTGATCTAGTTCTGGACACAGGTGAGTCATGTGTCATGTGACCTAGTTCTGTACTCAGGTGAGTCATGTGTCATGTGACCTAGTTCTGTACCCAGATGAGTCATGTGTCATGTGACCTAGTTCTGTACACAGGTGAGTCATGTGTCATGTGACCTAGTTCTGTACACAGGTGAGTCATGTGTCATGTGATCTAGTTCTGGACACAGGTGAGTCATGTGTCATGTGATCTAGTTCTGGACACAGGTGAGTCATGTGTTGTGACCTAATTCTGTACACAGGTGAGTCATGTGTTGTGACCTAATTCTGTACACAGGTGAGTCTTGTGTTGTGACCTAGTTCTGTACACAGGAGTCTATGGGTGAGCCAGGTCACGGGGGTGTCTGCCAAGTCTTGCTACTCCCAGGGAACTCTTCAACAATGGGAATTAATGTGAAGTTGAGAATTGTCCCTGGTAGTTCAGAACTTGCAGAGATGTGAGTTGAGATATCTCCCTATTTTAGCTCAGAACTTGCAGAGATGTGAGTTAGATATCTCCCTATCCTAGCTCAGAACTTGCAGAGATGTGGGGTTGGGAGATCCAGCCTCACCTGACTCCCACATGTGTCCAGCGATATTGAATCCCTGGTATTGACGGAACGAGAGGTGTCATGAGTGTACATCAATAGCTTGGACCTAATTGGCCAACTGTGTTATAACGCAGCAAGGTCGTAATGTGACCTTGTAACAACCACTTCCGTTACTACCCATTCTCACAGAGGTCTTGTGTTTGTTTGTGAGCACGTTTCATCATTATTGGTCCAGCTGTATATATATATATATATATATATATATATATATATATATATTATATATATATAGAGAGAGAGGGAGAGAGAGAGAGAGAGAGAGAGAGAGAGAGAGAGAGAGAGAGAGAGAGAGAGAGAGAGAACCAGAACGTAACAAGAGGGTCGTCAGTGCAAAGTACTGTCGAGCAAGCACATAGCCAACACATTTTCAGCTCACAGATTTTTTTTCTGACATCTTTTACATATTGGTGAAATACACATAGCCAAAACCATTCGCACTTTGGGAAATTTGTCCTTAGCAAAGAAGATTTCTGTGCTCCGCTGATTTCACTTTGTGTGTGCAAGACTTTGTGATTGGTTGATTGAGTAGGTGTTTTACAGCACTATTTGTGCAAGACTTTGATTGGTTGATTGAGTAGGTGTTTTACAGCTCTATGTCTACAAGACTGCACTTCCATGTTTCCTCATTTGCCCTGTTCCCAGGTCTTTGAAGCCTGGCTTGATTCTTCCTCCTGATTTGTGTCCCCAGCAAAAGCTGGAAAAGCTGGCCAAGGTGGAACGTGCCTTTGTCCACGTGGACTACGAGTCGGAGCACAACCCGCAGGAAGAACATCTGCAGGATTAGGCGCAGACGTCAAACTAAACTTTGGTTCCTTCTCTACTACTTGGCTGAACAAATGATGGGAGGTTGGAGAGTGTTTCTGATTGAAGTGCCAGACAAAATAGTATTGCTTCTGTTTTGTGATTGGGTGGGCTCAGACTGACTTATGTTTGGGTCATCAACAGAGGGAAGAGAAATTTCATCGAAATTTTACATGGAAGAAATTATTTTCTGTATTGGACAGAACGTTCTGGACGTTTCCCTCAGTGCATGTGTGTGTGTAGCCCAGAAGGCAACAGGAGAAAATGATGTGTATCCAAAGCAACATCCCAAGTTATTTCCCTTTTTAAAAAAGCAGATTTTCTGGATTGACGTCCATGAAAGTCATTAATCCATAATGCTTAAAGATACAGGTTGGTATGGATATTACTACAAGCAAGTATAACGTAAACATAATTGTTAGCTATACCTTATTCCTGATTGTTCTTGAACTTTTAAATCTCAGTTTGATTTACCTTCCTGAATATATGCCGAAGAAAAATGTCCAGTTTTGTTCCCTCTTTCCACAATGCTATGATACATTTCTCTTGCTCTCTATGTCTGTTTGATATTATTTATACCACTATATATA
>NW_004798349.1:57632-59973 GCF_000002075.1 Aplysia californica
CCAAAAAAAAAAAAGATCAACCCGTCCACACAATAAGAATCCAAAGATATTGCTCAAAATATCAACAACTGTTTCGTTTTACAGCTGTTTTGTTTTTTGTTGTTGTGCACAATATGTTGATGATTTTATGCTTGTACTTGATAGCCTACTTATGTCTGGAAAAATAGAAATGGGTTCTGGAATTTTAAAATTTTCATTTTCATTTTCTTTCATTCGTAGCAGTAAGCAGTCTTTTCATTGGAAATGAATACCCCTGTTTAGTTCTTTCTTGTTGTGACTGTCACCCGCTTACCATGAATGTAACGGTGTAAACCATTTCCTCTTGTGACTGTCACCCACTTACCATGAATGTAACTCTTGTGACTGTCACCCGCTTACCATAAATGTAACGGTGTAAACCATTTCTTCTTGTGACTGTCACCCACTTACCATGAATGTAACGGTGTAAACCATTTCCTCTTGTGACTGTCTACCACTTACCATGAATGTAACGGTGTTAACCATTTCTTCTTGTGACTGTCTACCACTTACGATGAATGTAACGGTGTAAACCATTTTCTCTTGTGACTGTCTACCACTTACCATGAATGTAACGGTGTAAACCATTTCCTCTTGTGACTTTCACCCGCTTACCATGAATGTAACTCTTGTGACTGTCACCCGCTTACCATGAATGTAACTCTTGTGACTGTCACCCGCTTACCATGAATGTAACTCTTGTGACTGTCACCCACTTACCATGAATGTAACGGTTGTAAACCATTTCTTCTTATGTCTGTCACCCACTTACCATGAATGTAACGGTGTAAACCATTTCCTCTTGTGACTGTCACCCGCTTACCATGAATGTAACGGTGTAAACCGTTTCTTCTTGTGGTACCTGTACGTGATATTAAATGCTCACCAACTGCCAAAACATGTTTATGTCTTTGCTACAGAGTGCCTTAAACAGACTTTTACTTTTTACCTCTTAGACTTTTGCAGTTTAATTCTTGTAGAATGAGAGGCTGAAGCCATGCTTCAATACCTAAATAATTGATCTTTTTACTTTTCTTGTGTTAGTACTTACCCGGTAATCTATCACGCATGTTTTTGAAGAACGGAACAAAACGAGCTCTTCTGTTCAGTCTGGAACTTTAACAGAGAACTAGAATGTCTAATGTTTCTCTTTGGGAAAAAAACCCAATTCTGTCCAGATACAGAAAAGGACTTTTATTTTGGAACATATTTTTGTTCCCCCGCCCCCTTCAATGATAAATGGATTAAATCTAGGTCATTACTGAACTATGTGTGTGTGTGTTTGTATGTGTGTTTGTGTGCGTTTGTGTGTTTGTGTGTGTGTGCCTGGATATTGACAAAGCTATGGTAGAGCAGCGAGGTGAAAGGCCAAAAAAGACCAGATCAAACATGTCGTTCCACAGGAAACACATTTTTCCTTTGCTAATATCACTTGGAAAGGATTTTATCAGATTTTTAGATGTGTAGTGTAAATATTTTTCAAAATTAGTTATCCTTGCAAAATGTGCTTCACCAAAGGCTTCAAATGTGCTGGAAATTGGGAGTTTTCTCCAAACTTTGTTTGTACACTGTGTGTTACTAAATATGGCTTTATATATAATATATCTTAAAAACTACTCAGGATATGGTTTTACACTGTGTGTTACTAAATATGGCTTTATATATATATCTTTAAAACTACTCAAGATATTGGAAAAAATTTAACATCTGCATATATATTCAGCATTTAAATTGCTACAAAAAATAAATATGCCCTTATTTCAATACATGGAAAATATTGGACGACTAGGATCTTTCTCTAGGCACTCACACACACACACACACGCATGCACGCATGCACACACGCACACACACACACACACACACACTCACACACACACACACACACACACACACACACTGATGACGTGGTCATTTTAGATGTTTAGTTTAAAAAAACAACCCGAGAGAGCTTCCTTTTGTCCATTTTGATGAAAACTTCTTTTGTTTTTATTTGAAAAATACTTTTTATATATATGTGTAAAGGCAATATTGCTGACCTGTTTCTTCCCTTTTGTCAGAGACATTGTTGTGTTTATATTATAGTTATATAGACAGTGACAGATCTTTTCAGTAATTGTTGCTGTCTAAGCGCGCATAATCTGCAGCTTGCACTGTATGCTTCCCTTGAAGTCCAGATTGTTTCTGAGGTTGCTTGTGGCGTGTGCTGGGGTAACGTTCCACCATGTATGTTTGTGTAGTTGGGAAGTGCACAGAGCATGCTGCACAGCATGGTGCTCGCAGTGACAGAACCTGTACTAGTCATTTCTACCGTCTGCACTGG
>NW_004798349.1:60138-61209 GCF_000002075.1 Aplysia californica
AAGGGGGGGGGTGTAAGGGGGTGGCACCGATTGTCATCTTGACTAGTGGTAGACTGGCAGAGGATTGAGACAAATTGTGGCCAGTCTTGACTTCCCTAGATCTGCCAGGGGCCATTGCCTTGCACAAGGGAAAAACAAGCAGCAAGGCAAACGAACAACCGTTCAGATAAAAACCAATAACTCCAAATGCCCGAAAGTGGATGAGCGCGGCGCCTGATTCCACTGCGCCATGACTCATATTGGGAGGATAACGGGGGAGGGGGGTTATAACGAGGTTTGACTGTATTATTATTATTGCTATTATTATTATATGACCCCCCTTTTCTGCTTGTGATTAACAAAAAATTCTGGGAGAAATTGGTCAGATGAGACATGATATCTTTGTTTTTGGCAAGAATGGGTAAGAACAACCATAGGCCTACATGTTTTGTCAGTGGGGGTTAGGGCTTGAGTTGAGGTGAGGGTTGCTATAGTTGTAGGTGGTGGGCGGGCTAAAGCTAATAAATAAAATAAATGGTAATGCTTCTTACAGAGATCTAGGGAGGGCTGGATCAGGGCTGTGGGGGGTAGGGTACAAACCTCCTTGAATTTACAAAGCTGGAAGTCCTTTTTAGACGGTCTTTGGCTCTGATCCATTCATATTATATTGTTTTATATATATATATATATATATATATATATTATATTATATTGTTTTATATATATTGTGCAATAGCAATCTCTTTATACTTTATGCCAATAGCGGATTTTACAATAATATAATATTTACACAGTAAACCATAAATGATAATGCTGCTTGTGTTCCAAGAAAATGAAATAAGTATACATCAATAAAATGCCTGTAGTAACAAGTTTGGTTCTCTTCCTTTTTGAAAAAACATGTTAAAAAAATTTTGTATTCCTTTTTAGTTTAGGTCCAATCAGCAGAGATGATAGCCTGCTACCTACTTCAGGCAAGAGCCTGGCTCTTCAATCTTATTATATACATATATATACAGGGGCGAAGCGTCTATATAATCAAATAATCACTGCTTCCCTTTCTAATTTTGAAACATTGTCGCTGTCAAATTC
>NW_004798349.1:63381-72175 GCF_000002075.1 Aplysia californica
CCCCCCTATCATTTATACTCGTAGCACTCGTAGCACCCATTTCTACATGCCGCTAAAAACGTAGAAAAGACGCATCTTTCTGATTGGCTGCTAATTTTAGTACTGTGATGTCATCTCTTCCTCGGATACCCACATGGAACGACGTGTTTTCGGTAACATTTCGGATTTCCTAGATCTAGAATCTAGCTAGATCTAGATCGTTGATGCTCAGTAAGATTAAGAACGCTGATTTGCTTGAAATTGAAACACGGTAAACACAAAGACATAAACTGCACGAAAATTGCCGTAAAGACGCTGGAGGATTAGATCTAAATCTAGATGACTCGATCTAGATATCTAGATCTACCACCCCTCCCCCCTTTTCCTGCATTTTTAATCACTAATATATTTTTTTTAACGACTTCAAAGCAGCTCTACAAATTAGGCCTATAATTTATGCGACTGTTAGTCAGTCGGGAGGAGGAGAAAAGAAAAAACAACTGTCTGGGACCGGGATCGAACCGCTCCAAAAATCATTGCACGACGACTTCAAACGCAGACACGCTGTCTATTCAGCCATCAGAACTTCCGAGAGAAAGGTGTAGATCAAACAATAGACACTTCCATCTTTGGTGCCATGTGGCTGGTCTGACAAGATGGGTGCCTTACCTAAAAATAGTTTGCGTCTTTCTGCATCTGCTCTTGAGATTTTTAAAAGAATGGACAATGTAACTTTTGTTTGGTTATTTTGTAAGCTGCCCTGATTATATTGAATTAATTCGGCAGTTAGATCTATTCTAGATATATATATAGAGTCTAGATTTTAGATCTAGATCTAAAGTAAAGTACTGGCATTTTGGGGGGGTATATTTCAAAAGACCACCACAACTCTCAGAATTGTAAATTTTTTTTGATGCCCTAAAGTTACTTTTAAGCTTTAAAATCTAATACAAAAAGTTTAAGTTCTCTAAGTCTAGATTCTAATACTTTAATTTTTATGATTTAAAAAAAATTGGCATGAATTTGATTTTTCGAAAAATTTGCAGAGACGTGACATAGATCTAGATTCTAGATTCTAGATCTTGTTACCAGAAACTAAATTTTCTAAGTAGCTGTGTATGCCAAATTTATCTGTTCCATATGAAAGGCGTGTCCCCTTAGCATTTTGGAACCATTCATTAACCTCTCCGTCCATTTTAAAGAAAACTTCAGTCGTTTAAAATTTGATCAAATTTGTTAAAGTCACTCACTGGCTGCAACTTTAACAGAGTACAATCACTATAACATATATATGGAGCCTAATTTTGTCAAGACTGTGAGATCATTACAAATCTGTAGTGAATCGCTGCAAACACGATGATCTGTCGTTATTTCGACAAAACCACCTAGCGTTGACCCAGCTGGCGCCGCATCAGCACCTGCGGCGAGCGAGTCGACTCTATACTGCTGTACCGCGTGCTCGCTGCATGGGGGGGTCACATGCTTTCCGAGTTTCGCAGAAGGATTTATTAAATGCGAAATAATTTCTAGCAGATTACTTTATTCTTATATAGGAAATGAAATTATCTTTCTATCGGTACCTTTTTTGAGCTGGTATTCTACTCATGTAAAAAATAATCTAAAAATTTTAACGGTATTTTAAAGGTTTTCTATTTAAACGCCAAAGGCTAAAAATATAGCACAGGAAATAAAGCTCTACAGTTCTCCGCCAATGAAAAGACTGTAATTAATCATCAATCTTTCAGTGAAGCATTTGAATGCACACGTGTCAATTATTGAACTGGCCGAACACTTTGCTTCTAGCAGTTCTCCGGCTCCTAATAATCGGACATATATTATAAACAACTTACACCTTTGTTACAAGGAAAAGCTGAACTTTTACAAGGTGTACAGCATTTGGTGTTTTAACTCACAACCCCTATCACACTAAGCAATAACACCTGTCTTAGACGGCCAACTTAGTGACTCCATTACGTTTTGTCATAAATTGTGCATTGGCCCCTGGCGTTGTGGGCGAGCCATCATAATTCAACCACCTGTCGTTGTTGTCCATCCAACAGATCATGTTGCGTAGGCCCCTCCCACTGTTGACCAATAGGTACCAATTGTGAGGTGTGCTGACAAAATGAGTTACTTCTCGTTGACCAAGAATGGAGATATCGGCCCAAAATCGACACTGCGGTCAGATTTATAGATATCTAATTGATGCCATTTTTGTTCAAGTCTACCGTGTCTTTCATCATTCCATACTTACAAATTGTACAAACTTCACCTATAAAGTTGATGTATCAATTTCCATAAAAGGCTAAAATCGGAGAAGTAACTCATTTTGTCTGCACACCTCACAATTTCCAGCTGCTGGTGAGGTAAGGGTGTGATCCCTCATAAATCATAAGCCCCGCCCAGAACTCATACACAAATCGTAAGTGAGATGAGTGGTCACTGTTTACCCAGTCTGTAACAAAGTAACAAAGGACGTCAACATGAACTTGTTACAGAAGCATCGCTCGTTCTCCGGGTCGAGTGGTGGCGACCCATGTGTTTGTTTTAACATAGCACTCGGTCTTCCTCGTCTGATACATTTCGTTTTATTGTCACCCTTGTGCAAAATCAGCCACAAAATAAAAATAACAAACGAAATACAAACCAACTACAACAAAAACAACAACAATGCGGCTACTTTCGATTGGGACCTCAGAAAGGAATGGTTTGTTTTCTTCGTCTTGATCAGTCCTGCCTAAGACGGCCACCTGTCTTATAAGGCCAATTTTCTCCTTGACAATGGGTGGCCGTCTTACACAGGTTTGACTGTTTACAATATAAATCTGGATTGTACGAGCATTGTATCAGGTAGCAAAAGCCTCTTGTCACTTCCTCTCGTCACTTCGTCTTTACCTGCAGACTCTCACACATCACGTATTCCCCTGTTTGTGGTCTCAGTTTATCATTACTCGAATGTGTGTTGTTTTATGTTGTTTGGTGATGCTGTTTTGGCATCATGTTACTATGGTTACTAACTCAAACTTTTCTCCATCTATCTCTCTATGAAATCCCCCTAAAATTATATAAATAGAAACGTGGTTCAATGTAGAATGTAACATACAGAAATCCAGGAGTAAAATATTCATGAATAAAAAAGTTCTGGGATGTAGAGTTGGGGTCACCTGTGAGCCGCCTTGGTTCTTGGGACTTCCCCCGGCACAGGGGCCTATAAATATACACCTGCGGCATTGAAGGGGGGAAGTGGGTCCTTTTTTTTTTAGACACCCAGTACGATGACACAGTTAACTACAGTGGATGCGTGTCGTGTAGTGACACAGTTAGCTACGGTGGGTGTGTGTCATGTGTCATGGTGTACCGTGTGTGTCATGTGTCATGGTGTACCGTGTGTGTCATGTGTCATGGTGTACCGTGTGTGTCATGTGTCATGGTGTGTTGTGGTGGGTATGTGTCATGGTGTACTGTGTGTGTCATGTGTCATGGTGTGTTGTGGTGGGTGTGTGTCATGTGTCATGATGTACCGTGTGTGTCATGTGTCATGGTGTATCGTGTGTGTTGTGGTGGGTGTGTGTCATGGTGTACCGTGTGTGTCATGTGTCATGGTGGGTGTGTGTCATGGTGTGTTGTGGTGGGTGTGTGTCATGTGTCATGGTGTGTTGTGGTGGGGGTGTGTCATGTGTCATGGTGTACCGTGTGTGTCATGTGTCATGGTGTACCGTGTGTGCTTTGTGTCATGGTGTAGGCCTACCGTGTGTGCCATGTGTCACGGTGTACCGTGTGTGTTGTGACACAGTTAGCTACGATGGGTGTGTGTCATGGTATGTGTCATGGTGGGTCGTGACACACAATTGGGCTCAACGTCTTGTGGCACATTCTGTAGTTCCAAAGGTTTCTTTCGTTTTTGCCAGCAATAACACAACCTCCTCCCCCCCACGCACCCTTTTGTTGTTTACGTTGCATTTAATATTCTCGTGTTTGATGACTGAAACATATCATGTTGGTTTGTGGGCGGCCCTGAGTGTGAAGTACAGACTGCCATTTGGAAGATCTTTTTTTCTTTTTCCTTTCTGCGAATGTGTGGGGTGTGGCAGGGTAGTTTCTGCCTACATGCATCATAGGCCTAACTTTACGTATGCAGTCACTCAAACGCCAGTCTGAAACCTTCTCTCAAACACGCATTTCGAGTGACCAGTCGAAGACATTTCAACCCCGCCTCCCCTCCCCCCCAACTTATAACCCGACCAGGCCTAGACCTATGTGTCAGTAAAATCTCTGTCCATCGCTCTCTTTGTGGGGCGTGAGGGGCAGTCTGGCCAAATCCAGGTATCCGGTTGTCAAGGCATCTCGGCGTGTGTATAGCAAGCTGTGTAGGCTGCAGAGACAATTTCCCCCTGTCAAACAATGACCTGTCCCCTCAGAGCACAGACAATTTCCCCCTGTCAAACAATGACCTGTCCCCTCAGAGCACAGACAATTTCCCCCTGTCAAACAATGACCTGTCCCCTCAGAGCACAGACAATTTCCCCTTGTCAAACAA
Source organism: Aplysia californica (assembly GCF_000002075.1). NCBI lineage: Eukaryota > Metazoa > Mollusca > Gastropoda > Aplysiida > Aplysiidae > Aplysia > Aplysia californica. Next base: position 67,898 of record NW_004798349.1, read on the forward strand.
TGACCTCTCTCCTCAGAGCACAGACAATTTCCCCTTGTCAAACAATGACCTCTCTCCTCAGACCTGACGGTCTCCCCACATCTGTCATGGCGGTGTCGCGCCGATCTCTGTCCGAGGATTTTGCCGACGGGTACAACCACACCTGGTCAGCGCTCCTGCTTCTCTCGCTGGCTGTCGTGGCCTGGCTCCTCCCCTTTGGTCCTGTGGTCAGCCAGTTGACCACCCAGTCCCCGGGGCCGCCTAGGTACAAGGCCACCTGCTGGACCCCCGCCCACTTCTCCGCGGCCCAGGAGAGCTACACCAACAAGTTGTGCGCCGGCCGTCTCAACACGGCCATGAGGCAGGAGAACCCGGGCGTCCTGGGGGTGGACCTGATGGACACCTGGGGTCAGTCTGGCTCGAGTGAGCGGCCGAAACTGTACCGGCCACTGGCCATGAGGACGGGCCAAGCTGAGCAGGAAGACGTGAGAGAGGAGACGTATTTGTTTGTGGGCACCGTGGTGCCTGTGGTCTTGTTCCTGTTTGCTGTGTGCCTGAGGCTGCCTCACGTCTGCTGGCGGGTCATGTCCAGCTGTGGAAGCATCAACGTTGACCAGACACTGGACACAGCCAGCCGGGGCTCCACTCTGGACACCGACAGTCAGCGACAGCTGAACTCTGACCTCTGTTTGGCTGCGGCTAGAGCGGCCAGGTCGTGTCGTGGGGTGGCCTTGTCGTATCTGGGCTTGAAGCTGCTGCTGTGTTTGGTGGCGCTGGGCCAGCTGGTGGTGGTGAGCTGTGTGCTGCTCCCACGACTGACGCAGCTCAAGGACAGGAACCACAACACTCCCAACACCTCCCTCTACGAGGACAACTTGCTCCTGACCTGCGACTTCAGCATCGTCCATCTACAAAATGTGGAGCGCTACACCGTGCAGTGTCTGTACAGCCACAGCCTCGAGACTCGTGTGTTGGGAGCGGTGACCCAGATGACCTCCGACCCCGACACACCCACCGACGTCCTGTTGGGCTACCAGGCTCTGCTGACGGCTGTGCTGGCGTACCTGGTTGTCCTGCTAGGGGTCAACGTCCTCCGGGCTGTCACTTGGACATCACGCCTGGTGGCGGGCACGTGTCGGAGCCCTCTGACCCGCGCCGCCGCCCCCTCTCTGTCCCTCGACCTCTCCTTCCTGCTGCTGATGAGTGAGGAGAACAGCTGCCCACTGGTCACTCAGTCCCTGGCCCGTGCTCTCACCACTGACGGCTCACCTCACGACACTGGCCTGGACCAGCTGTAGCCTGCTCCGTGCGCTTCTCTCCGTCTCTAGAGTTGTTAAGACATCAAAACTTGGTTTGATATTGTTGGCTGAAAGATATCCTTAGTGTCATGAAACAGGCAAGTCTATTGGGCCAGATGTAGTTGACCTCCACATTGTACCATGTATCAGTGCACCGACACACAGTGCACCGACACTCAGTGCACCAACACACAGTGCACCAATACACAGTGCACCAATACACAGTGCACCACACTCAGTGCACCAACACACACTGACACACAGTGCACCAACACACAGTGCACCAACACACACCGACACACAGTGCACCGACACACACAGCACCGACACACAGCACACCAACACGCAGTGCACTGACACACAGTGCACCGACACACAGTGCACCAAAACACACCGACACACAGTGCACCAACACACACCGACACACAGTGCACCAAAACACACCGACACACAGTGCACCGACACACACCGACACACAGTGCACCAACACACACCGACACACAGTGCACCGACACACAGTGCACCAACACAATGCACCGACACACAGTGCACCCCAACACACCAACACTCAGTGCACCAACACACAGTGCACCAACTCTGTGCACCACACACAGTGCACCACACACAGTGCACCACACACTGCACAAACACACATTGCACCAACCCAGTGCACCACACACCGTGCACCAACTCTGTGCACCACACACAGTGCACCAACTCAGTGCACCACACACAGTGCACTAACTCAGTGCACCACACGCAGTGCGCCACATACAGTGCACCAACACACAGTGCACCAACTCAGTGCATCACATACAGTGCACCAACTCTGTGCACCACACTCAGTGCACCACACACAGTGCACCAACTCAGTGCACCATACATAGTGCACCACACCCAATGCACCAACTCAGTGCACCAATACGCAGTGCACCACACACAGTGCACCAACTCAGTGCACCACACACAGTGCACCGACTCTCAACCTGTGAGCTGTTCACAGCCTATCTCCAGTAGCCTCTGGATAATTTGAGTTGGAGAACAACGATGGAGTGGGAAGCTTTTCACCGTTCCTGTTAAGAGTTAAGAGACTGCCAAAATTGTTTGTCCGTCATTTCAGTCCTGTGCTAAACTTAAAAGAAAATTGATGGTCTTAATCTGGGGGCTGGTTGCTCACAGTAACATACCCCGCTACATCATCAGTCATCCCATCAGTCATCCCATCAGTCCTCCCATCAGTCACCCCATCAGTCCTCCCATCAGTCCTCCCATCAGTCATCCCATCAGTCATCCCATCAGTCCTCCCATCAGTCTTCCCATCAGTCATCCCATCAGTCATCCCATCAGTCCTATACTGCTGCCTTCTTTAATTCTTGTGCTCTTGTATTGCCTACATCTTTCTAGGCTTGAAAGCACATGATGCCATCTGTTCATGCAGTTATTGTTATAAACAAGCACATGATGCCATCTGTTCATGCAGTTATTGTTATAAACAAGCACATGATGCCATCTGTTCATGCAGTTATTGTTATAAACAAGCACATGATGCCATCTGTTCATGCAGTTATTGTTATAAACAAGCACATGATGCCATCTGTTCATGCAGTTATTGTTATAAACAAGCACATGATGCCATCTGTTCATGCAGTTATTGTTATAAACAAGCACATGATGCCACCTGTTCATGCAGTTGTTATAAACAAGCACATGATGCCATCTGTTCATGCAGTTATTGTTATAAACAAGCACATGATGCCATCTGTTCATGCAGGTATTGTTACAGTTACAGTATAAATAAGTACATTTACGTCAGTCTCACGGGAACTTGCACTGAGCAGTCAGTTTCTCAGTAACTTATACTTTCACTCTCTAAAATGTGAACGTTTCTGACGTGTACGTATTTGATGGTAATGTTTTTTATCATTGCTATCATCAATGTATTCATTAGTATCTTATTCATCCTCTTCACCACTGCTATCATCATTATCGTCATTGTTACACTGTTGCCATTATACATGACTTCATCATCATCATCATCATCATCATCATCATCATCATCATCATCATCATCATCATCATCATCATCATCATCATTGTCCCAGTGACCTTTATCATTCATGGAAAGAAGGAATATGGCAGTATTTATAAAGTCTAACAAAAGTTGACATTTGTGGACAGATGTGGTGATTACACCAGTCATTTCCTCCTACAATCAAAGGGGCAACAATTTCTCTAGGGAAAACTATCTGGGTGCATTCAGTGTTCAGAACACAGATCTGTGGTGATAGAAACCGCTACCCATGCCCCCCCCCCGCCGGGGCGGTGCTACTCACTGACTCAACTGACTGAAATGTCTTTAGGCCATTCCCAAAGGGGGGACATTGATGAACCTGTTCTGATGCACAGTAGAATTGTAAATGGGCTGATCCAACAATGTCATGCTCATAAAATTTAACATGACTGTGCCTGAAACTACAATAGGGAACTGCTGCTTTTTCTTTCCTAATCCTTACTACCGGTATCCTCATTTTTCCTCTACTTCTTTTGTGTTTGTCACTCTTGTGACCTGCTATTTCCGGAGTGCCTTGATGGTCGAAGCAGACTTTGTGGTGTCGAAGCTAGAGAGGTGAGCAGAGTAAGCCTGATTCCCCGTTTGGACATCTCTTTTGACATCCACCCCTTGGCGCTCATATGACCTAGGCAGTTGAGCTCCGTAAGACCTCACTAAAACTAAAGAACTAAAACATGTGGATCCAGTTCCCAAAGTTGGAGACGGTGAAAGGATCAGAACTACTGGTCATCATGAACGCTACCATGTTACTAACATTGTTCTCCTTGCCAACCTCACTGACATTTCTATTGTTCATTGTTATACCAATCTTTACAAGAATTGATGGTAGTAGATTTCTATTGTTCATTGTTATACCAATCTTTACAAGAATTGATGGTAGTAGATTTCTATTGTTCATTGTTATACCAATCTTTACAAGAATTGATGGTA
>NW_004798349.1:72893-91570 GCF_000002075.1 Aplysia californica
AACACACACATGTACTCACTCACATGTACACATACATGTACACACATGCACACACACACACACACATGTAAACACACACACACATGTACTCACTCACATGTACACATACATGTACACACATGCACACACACACACACACATGTAAACACACACACACATGTACTCACTCACATGTACACATACATGTACACACATACACACATGTAAACACACACACACATGTAAACACATGCACACATGTACACACACACACACATGTACACATACATGTACACACATGCACACACACATACACACATGTAAACACACACACACACACATGTACACACACACACATACACACATGTACACACACACACACACACACACATGTACACACACATGTACACTCACACTCACATATTATATACACACACGCACATGTACACACACGCACATGTACACACATGTACACACACGCACATGTACACACACACACACACACATGTACACACACGCACATGTACACACACACACATGTACACACACGCACATGTATACACACATGCACATGTACACACACACACACACATGTACACACACTTGATACATCATAATACCCACATATGTACACACACTTGATACATCATAATACACACACATGTACACACATGCGCACACACATGTACACACACACATGTACACACACATGTACACACACACATGTGCACACAAACACAAACACTCATGATACATCATAATACACACACATGTACATACACACACACACATGTAAACACACACACACACACATGTACACACACTCACACATGATACATCATAATACTCACACATGTACACACACACACTCATGTACACACACACACATGATACATCATAATACACACACACACACATGTACACACACATGTACACACACACTTGTACACACACATGTGAACACACACACACACACACACATTGTGTTTGTCTATCAAAGGTGAATCAAGTTTTGACTATTTTAAGTCTAAAGTCTGTCTTTTATTTGGTGGTCTCAGTTTTGAGTTTGTGTACAATTTTATTCTATTAGATCTAGGTCTTTCTCTTTCTCTCTGTCTTTTTCTTTCTTTCTTTCTCTATCCTTCTATCTCTCTCTATCTTTTTGAGATTATAATAATAATAATAGTAATAAATAATAGTAATACAGTGGAACCTGCCTTAATGGAAACCTGTATAAAACGGAAACCTGTCTTAACGGATTCTCCCCGCTCCCCCCTTGATATATTCCTCTTTATTTACCTGTAGAAAACGGAAACCTGTCCAACGCGGAAACGGAAAGAAAAATCCGCTTCCTTCCGAGGGTTTCCCCTGTCTAAGTCTTAAGTCTAAGACGGAAAATGCTTTGCCCGCTCAGTCCTGATTTGAAACAAAACTCGCAAGTTTAGAGTTCCGTCGGCTATAAACTTAACGCCATGGACGAGAAAGGGGAGTAGGCAAGGAGCTTAGAACTACTTTTAATCTCCTTGGGAGTAGGGGTGCCATTAGGGGGGTAGATGTTACCCCATCATGTGAGCCCTGAGCGATGCAGATGGTCAGTGGAGTGTGGGTGTGAAATCTCACGACTGTCCGTTTGAGTGCTCGAGTAGCGAGCAACTACCGAAACTTTCCTGAGTAGCCAGAAGCCTGAGGTGTGAAATTAGATTGACCAATGCCTGCCGCCCTGATCGCACGGCCAGCCGAGAAAAGAGTTCCTTGAATCGTTGTTACATGATGGTAGTTAGGAGTGGCATTGGTGGGTGGGGCTAAGGGTGGAAGCTAAGGAGATGTTCAAACGTTTCTGTTTTTAATAGGTCCAATGAAAGGCAAGCACTGGTGGTAATTGGATAAGTAGGCTAAAACTGACGCATGTCATTATCAGACAGAATAGCAATTGAGAGGTGTGAAGTTTTGACCACTGCTTGCCGATCAGACAGGATAGCAATTGAGAGGTGTGAAGTTTTGACCACTGCTTGCCGATCAGACAGGATAGCAATTGAGAGGTGTGAAGTTTGGACCACTGCTTGCCGATCAGACAGGATAGCAATTGAGAGGTGTGAAGTTTGGACCACTGCTTGCTGATCAAACAAGCGATCCTTGACCCCACCGGCTGGGCCTTTGACCCCCCCCCTCCCCAAATCCCCCTGTCTAAGACAGAAAATGTCTCGATGGACCCTCTTCTAATACTTCTATTACTTGTACACACACACACACACACACACACACACACACACACACACACACACACACACACACACATATTACTAGCTGGGTTTCCCGTTCGATGAACGGACTCAAAAGAATCGATCGTCAAGTCATTGTGGGATCAGCACGCACTCTTTGTGAAGGAAAGCCTCACTTGTTTACAATGGCGTCTTAGAAGACGGACTTTCCCAAGATTAGATCTAAACGAAACTAATGAAAAACTGAAAATGAAACTAACAGTGACTTCAGACCTCTTACTATAACTGTGCACCCTTTTAAATGATTCTAAACCAAAGTTATTTAAAGGGCATCAAACGAAAGGATCACAGTCGAATTTAGCACCAAGTAAAAAAAGAAAACATGAGGCTATATATATATATCTATATTTGCACTCTTAAAACAGTGCTCAGTATTGCGCGACAATGCGCGATGGTATCGAACGGAAGTACGACTTGAAATAAACAAACCTGGCGGATTTTCTAAAATTACAGGGACAGAAGCGTCGGCCTGCAAAAGCGATTGGCGAAATAAAGAAATTTAGCTTTTTGCAGCAAAACTGTCTCAAACTCAAAACTTTAAAAAAAACACACAAAAAACCCCGAAGGGTGTCATGATCTGGAGAATATTTTAAAGAATCTTTTGGCGAAAACCGCATGCCGATCGATGCAGCCATTAAAAAGCCTTTTGAATAGCAACATTCGGCCACCACAAATAGATAAAATATTATATATATATATATATATAAAACAGTGGGTGTCGCATTCAATGAGGTTGCCGGGACCGGCTTGTTGTCCTCGTTGGATCCGACCTCTCGTTGAACGTGACTGAGGCGAAAGTAAAGAAAGGAGACCAGTTGTTATATTATTACACGATGTACCAATACCAGTCATTAAAACAGTTGTTTCCCCTGATGACGAAAATCTCCAACAGCATCAGTGTTCGCGTGTTTGAGCTGTGTTCTGACCGTTATTTCTGCATTTTAAAATGTGTTTTTCCAGAACAGTTCTCGTGTGGAAACATACCCTCTCACACATAGGCCTTGATCTACATAAAGTAAAGGCGGGAGCTTGGATTTTTTGTTTTAAAGATGAAGGTCTCGATCTAGACCTACCCGTCCAGAGTTCATCCAGTTTCACACAGCCCGCATATCGCGTTCTCACCCACCCCCTCCCATCCCTACCGTAAGCTAACCCTCGCCCATCCTCTTGGCTTTGGGGCCCATATTAGGAGGCACACTAGATCTAGCAATACACTGTGTTAGGAATGGAGGATGGGCCTTGTGCTTCGCGCGAGAAGGAGAGAAAGGAGAACAATTCTTCGCTTTTAGGGCCGTTAATTGCTTTTGTTTGGTTATCGCGACCTCGTTGAAAGCGACTTCGGTCTGTTTGCAACCTCGTTGGAGCCGACGTACATTTACAAAGAGATATAGAGGACAAAATGGGGGATTAAGGATTGCCTCGTTGGAGCCGACTTCTCGCTGAATGTGACCTCGTTGAATGCGACACCCAATATATTCGTATATATAGATCTATATCTTTTTTTCTACATTTGTAGGACCCAGTTGCGTGACAAGAGGCCTGTTGCTTGTCAAGTTGTCAACTGTGTGTCCAATTCCTCCACCAAGTGGCTATGACATGCGCCATGCTGCAACGTCGCCAGTTTCTTAAACACTTGCTTGCCAATACATATTATGTTGTCAGGAGAGTATTTCATAAACACTTACTTGCCAATATATATATATATAATGTTATCAGAGAGTATTGAATTATTGCATCATGTATACTTATTAGGGAGTGGCTACTCGCACGATCTAGGATTTCTGCGCATGTTCCGGGCGAACGAATTCGGTCGATTCCCCGTCTGGCCTGCGTGTTCTGGCCCTTGGGGATTTCTGCTCATGTTCCGTGTTCTGACCCGTGGGGAGTTCTGCGTATGCTCCTTTAAAATTCGCTTGATCAATCGGTCAAGATTCAGTCCCTCACTCGGTCACTCCTCCTTGTCCTCCAAGTCAAGAGTCAGATCGGTCAACATGGCAGCTGAATTATATTCATGGGAAAGACTTTCCCAAGTTTAAGAGACCTGAGGGAAACAATTTCAAAATGTTGCCACTTTTCACGTGAACCATTCGTATTGGCAGATTGCAGAAAAATCGGTGCGGAAAACTCCAAACTATTGAAGAAATGAGAATGCCCCAAAACGACACGGATAGGTTGATGTCTTGGAGGAACTATTAATCTAGGAGAGGCCGCGAGTCGCGTAACGTGAAGCCGCTGCAGACGACGGTCGGCCATGTTTGTGAGATCAGCTCAGTTCTCTCAGTTGTAAACTTAGTGTCGACCGAATGGCAGTTTGCGTAGCGTTCGGGTCCGGTGGGCCTCTCATTCAAAGGTCCTGGGTTCGAATCCGAGTAGTGACGGAAACATTTTGTTCTCTAAAATTCTACTTTCTCTTTCGTCTGCTTTCATCTCCACTTTCTGCCCCTACCTCCTCAGGGCTCCGGGCTCTTTCTGCAGCCTTTCTACTGCTACTCCTTGGCTCCTTCTTACCTCTGTCTTTCAGCCACACCCCTGATCTTCTGGTAGGAAAGATCTACCCCTAGCCTTCTCGGACAAGGGCGAAAAAATCTCGGAGGTCGCGTATGCAAGTTGCGCAAATTAAAGGTCCCTTGGTGGTCTAAAATCGATAAGAGTAGGCTTCGGTCGCCACCCAGGCAAAATTCAAAATTTTCTACCAACTTAAAATGTTTAATGTGTCCTCGCACTCATATATGACTTATGCAGTTGCGAGTGCCGTAAAACACTTATTAGACCTACGAAAAATGTTTTTAGAAATATCAGTCTCCAGCAATGGCACTGAACTTGATGACGAAGTGCCTTCTGATTTAGCCGTTTATATTTTTGTTTTGATCCTTATTATCCCAATTTCTTCTCTGAAACAAGTAAAAAAATTATCTTACCGTCACAATGTGTATACATAGTACATGTATTACCACATGTTCGACTGAGTGAGATGGTAATTTGATGTAAGTAAGATTTCTTACTGTCCTTATTATATTGTTACTATTAAGAAGTCTTCGTTTTTGTAAAAATAATGAAGTTCGACTACCAAAAACTCAGAAAATGTTATCATCCCGTTTATAATTTTGTTTTGATCTTTATTATACCAATTTCGTCTCTAAAACATGTAAAACAGAATATCTTACCATCACAATGTGTATACATAGTACACGTATTACTGTAAATATTCGACTAAATGAGCTGGTAATTTGATGCAAGTAAGATTTGTTAACATCCTTATTTCATTACAACTGTACGTGAGTGCTCATAATACTGTAATTAACATTGACAAAGAAATTTTGAGAGACAATGGAGTCCGAGCAGCTTGTTTTGAAAGGAGATTACGCTGCGTACGCTGCATTGTTTTGGACTTACAAAGATGGCGGCAGGCTCGATAAGCTCCGCCCTTTCAGCTTCAACTTGGTTGGAACTATTGAGCGGGCGACGCAACGTTAGGGCCTCTCCCTAGACGGTCATATAATCAGGCCACCTGCGCGCTACTGACCTAGATTCCTTGTGGGCTGACACACCCGTGTAGATCATTAGTAGTGATAAGCCCACGCAGGGTGCGGCGGTCAGTTTGAATTGTTGTTTGCTCATGCTTTGACATTGGATTATTTCTGCCTAATGCAGTTTGCTTTTCAAGTCATCTGGATTATGTGAATATTTTCTACATCATTGTGTGTGTTGAGGAACAGAAGTGGTGACTAATTAATTAATTAATTAAAATTGACCAACAGTTTTGAGATCGCAAATTTGAAGTGCTGTTTGGCTGCACTGTAGGCCTACTGTTCATTTTCAGATTCTTCATCACCACAGTACTCAATGCTTTTTTCATCTGGATTGTGTGAATATCAAATATCTCTTCCATCAGTGTACGTGTTTAGCTTAAACCTATATAGTGAAGTTTTGACCGTGAAAGTTTAATTCATATCTGTCTAAAATCCATGTCTACACAGTGGAGGCCCCCCTCCTGATCCGCACAGTCTTCACTGACTTAGAGCCTCTCTATGCATACAACCAATAAAAACTAACTCTCCATCCTATCCCTAGATCTACTTTTAGATTTAGATTAGTTTGTAACACAAACAATATGCTAAAAGGACCATGTAGATATAAATCTATATATCTAGACTCTGAGCGTCTAGGGGTCCACCCTTGTTAGGTAGGGAAAAGTATACGGATAATAATTATGGGGGAGCTCCTTTGTGTTTTTCCCGGCCTGCATTGTATATATATATATTAATATCTGCTGTTCTTTCACAGTGCTTACATGCTTCTCTTCTAGGCCTATTTATTGCTTTCATCATGTGTGGTTATGACTCTGTTGGACTATGACTGACACCTTCAAAATAAACTGAAGGAATAAGAACAACAATGGGAAGAAAATGCTCAGTTGGTGGATGCAAAACTGGCTATGACAGTCAGAAAGGTGCAGAAAAGGTGACCTTGTATGGATTTCCTTCGGATGAAACAGAATGTTGGGCATGGATTGCTAGCTTACCAAACATTTTATCCTAGGAAAAGGTGTCAAGATCAAAAAACATATCAGCGTGTGCCCTCCATTTCCGTAAAACTCTAACTCAACTCAACTTTCTGTCTTTCCATCGTTTTTGTCTGTCTAGAATTTTTTTTTTTACATGTCCATTAGTTGGAACACAAACACAGGGAACCTAAACCATTGAGAGAGAGAGAGAGAGAGAGAGAGAGAGAGAGAGAGAGAGAGAGAGAGACTAAGAGAGAGAGAGATTGAGAGGGGGAGAGAGAGAGAGGGGGAGAGAGAGAGAGATAGATAGATTGAGAGGGGGAGAGAGAGGAGGGAGAGATTGAGAGAGAGAGAGAGAGAGAGAGAGACTAAGAGAGAGAGACTAAGAGAGAGAGAGGGGAGAGAGAGAGATTGAGAGGGGGAGAGAGAGAGAGATAGATAGATTGAGAGGGGGAGAGAGAGGAGGGAGAGATTGAGAGAGAGAGAGAGAGAAGGGGAGAGGGAGAAAGAGACCGCCTAGCCGTGGCCGTTGTAATCATTATATTATCATTACGAAGGTCACTGCTTGCTGTGGGCCGAAGCCTGAGCGGCCGGTGTGCCAGCCCACAAGCAAGGTGTGTAGTTCTTGGGCTGCGCTGCCTGATTTATGATCGCCTAGGCCTTTCCCTATATAGTTACTCCAAGGGTTGATGTATTCTTAAATGTGAAGTATAGTATGGATGCTGCATTTCTATTGTTAGTGACTTTGTCACCGGTATTCCGATGAATGATAATAATTAAATAAGTAATAAAGGGTGATAAATCTAGGGAATCTACAATAATGTAGTCAATTCGCGAGGGAAACCAGACAACGACAAAAATAGATGGCGGAAAAACATCATCTATGATCTATTTTGGGCCAATCACAGAGGTATGCTAGGTGCTCTCAATAGCTTTATGTCGCTCGGAAGGCCGCTAGGCCGTGTATACGCTACCTAATATGGGTGCGCACTAGGCGATCATCGTCTAGGGTGCGCACTATGGATGGGATCGCCCGACTCGGTCGCCTCAAAAACAAAATTGTTTGTTTTCAGTTTCATGCGATCGAGTCGGGCGATCGGCCCGATCCAGCCGTAGTGGGCACCCCGCTAGGCGATCATAAATCAGGCAGCGCAGCCCAAGAACTACACACCTTGCTTGTGGGCTGACACACCGGCCGCTCAGGCTTCGGCCCACAGCAAGCAGTGACCTTCGTAATGATAATAATGATTACTACGGCTAGGCGGTCTCTTTCTCCCTCCCCCCCTCTCTCTCTCTCTCCCTCTCTCTCTCTCTCTCTCTCTCTCTCTCTCCCTTTCAATCTCTCCCTCCCCTCTCTCTCTCCCTCTCAATCTCTCCCTCCCCCCCCCCTCTCTCTCTCTCTCTCTCCCCCTCTCTCTCTTTCTCTCTCTCTCTCTCTCTCTCTCTCTCTCTCTCTCTCTCTCTCAATGGTTTAGCTTCCCTGTGTTTGTGTTCAAACTAACGGACATGTAAAAAATTATTCTAGACAGACAAAAGCGATGGAAAGACAGAAAGTTGACTTGAGTTGAGTTAGAGTTTTACGGAAATGGAGGGCACACACTGATATGTTTTGACACCTTTTCATAGGATAAAATGTTTGGTAAGCTAGCAGTTCATGCCCGACATTCTGTTTCATCCGAAGGAAATCCATACAAGGTCACTTTTTCTGCACCTTTCTGACTGTCATAGCCAGTTTTGCATCCACCAACTGAGCATTTTCTTCCCATTGTTGTTCTTATTCCTTCAGTTTATTTTGAAGGTGTCAGTCACAGTCCAACAGAGTCATAACCACACATGATGAAAGCAATAAATAGGCATAGAAGAGAAGCATGTAAGCACTGTGAAAGAACAGCAGATATTAATATACAAAGCAGGTCGGGAAAAACACAAAGGAGCTCCCCCATAATTATGATCCGTATACTTTTCCCTACCTAACAGGGGTGGGCCCCTAGACGCTCAGAGTCTAGATAAATATAGATTTATATCTACATGGTCCTTTTAGTCTACTGTTTGTGTTACAAACTAATCTAAATCTAAAAGCAGATCTAGGGATAGGATGGGGAGTTCGTTTTTAGTGGTTGTTTGCATAGAGAGGCTCTAAGTCAGTGAAGAGTGGGGGGGGGGGGGGGGGGGCCTCCACTGTGTAGACATGGATTTTAGAATGGATTTAGACAGATATGAATTAAACATGCACGGTCACTATAGGTTTAATCTAAGCACGTACACTGATGGAAGAGATATTTGATATTCACACAATCCAGATGATTTGAAAAAAAAACTGCATTAGGCCTCAGCTAAAAGAATCCAGGCATTCACTGAGTACGATGGCGATGAAGAATCTGAAAATGAACAGTAGGCCTACAGTGAAGCCAAACAGCACTTCAAATTTGCGATCTCAAGACTGTTGGTCAATCTTAATTAATTAATTAATTAGTCACCACTTCTGTTCCTCAACACACACAATGATGTAGAAAATATTCACATAATCCAGATGACTTGAAAAGCAAACTGCATTAGGCAGAAATAATCCAGTGTCAAAGCATGAGAAAACAACAATTCAAACTGACCGCCGCACCCTGCGTAGGCTTATCACTACTAATGATCTACAAGGTTGTGGGCTTACTACACGGGTGTGTCAGCCCAGAAAGAATCTAGGTCAGTAGCGCGCAGGTGGCCTGATTATATGACCGTCTAGGCACCCCGTATAAGACAAAGACTAGATCTAGGTGACCGGCTCCGGGTGGGCAGAAAATGCTAGCCACCCGAGGTCGCAGAAATCCCCACGGGCCCGTAGCGTCAGGCTACTCGACCGAATTCGGTCAACTAACCTGACGCTAGACACCCTCGATCGAGCGAGTAGCCTGACACTAGCCTGACGCTAGCCACCCTAGATCGGGCGAGTAGCACCGGCCTACTTATTATCGTTCCCGAGATTGCCGAGGATAGCGATGCACGTCCGTGCACAATTGAGCACTGTGCTGAAGTTGAAGTCCGGACATTGACTTTGGTTCAGAATGCTTTGTTAGCAAACGTACTGATCAATTGTTTCATGACCAGATGGGGGATGTACGGTAGGTCAGTTTTACAAGTGCCGAAGATTAGAGGTCTATGTTTGAATAGTTTGATAGGAAAGAAGAAGCAAACCATACCAGAGCACCCGCCAACCACACACAGAGTTGAGCTTTAGTCCAAGCAGCTTTTGCAGAATCTGAGAAACAAAAAAGTGTTGAAGACCGTTCGTTATTTTACAGGGACGAGACCGAGAGAAACAAGAGCATGGACGTGACGTGGACGATACAAAAGTAAACTGATCAGGTGCTTCCATATATATCAGTATCAGGCTGGAATTTGATTTCTAACTACATGTAGTTTGGCCCCATACCCAGCTCAAAGTGCTCCACGATACAAATCATGGTTTGTTGGGATACTAGATCTATGGTCGCTCAAGCTGTTTTATCTTTATGGTTGTGTTTAGTTTTGGTGTTGTCGAACTGTAGCGAGCCTTTCCAGCAAATTTTGATTATATCAGATTCTATTTCTTTCCAGTACAAAGTGTTCGATTAGACCTCTATGTTTACCTTGAAAATCTAGTTCGTTAACGTGTTCTGACTCCGGGAGAGGGTTTGGAATAGGTCGATTCTGAGCCATGGTACTACGAAACTGGTCTCAGAAGAGACCTCATCCATTTGGGGTTCATTCTGTTTCCATACGTTTGTGTTCTCGGTAATACTTAGCTTACTCCGGCTACTCAGTTGTGTGCAAAGAAGGAAAAACGTGTTGAACATGTAGGCCTAAAATAAACCCAAAAATGCGCACTGAGCGAACCGGAACAGCTGATGCGCAAGGAGTGCTATTCCTATTCTTCTTCTGGAGAAACGAAAGAGAGCTTTCAAAGCGACACCTGAACCAATGCGCGGACTTCCGCAAACACTTTTTTGGCCGAGTGAACTGCATGTATCTTGCTCTGTGTACAATCTTTGGTCCTACCAAAGAGGTTATAATAGTATTAGAGGTCGCAGCTGTGACGTCACCCACGTAAAATAAAACTCACTGGCTGTGCAGGCCACTCAGCTCGCTTTGTCGCAATTTTTGAGAGGATTAGAAACAGCGCTGTCAGTCGAATCTGTCACTCGCAACACCTAGGTCTTCATAGAATTTGAAGGTCAGTCAAGTTTTATTGGAAGTTTTCTTTTTGTTTGCTGTTATTTAATCATACATACACGATACATATATATACACAATAACCGCACCTGTTGACCGATTGCGGGAAATGCTCTTTAATGTGGGCTACAAATGAGCAGAGATATAATAATTAATTTGATGCAGGCTTCTTGTTTTTTTCCCCCGGGCGGGGTGGGGGAGGGGTTGGAGGAGACAAAATGAGTAATTGAGTTTGTTAAGAAAAATGACAATTTCATATCAAAATGGATTGCTTTTATGTCATGTTGTTTACACTCTTCTTCTACTAGAGATGCAAAGGCTAGGTCTTCAGAGAGTATATGGGGGTTAAAACTGGGTTCATTATTTAATATAGGCTAGGCTAGGCCTATCAGTTCTGAAGAAGACTTTTTTGTGTAGTTCATTTATTATAAACGGTAGATGATGATTTCATCTGTGAACACGGACTAAAAGGGACAATGAATGATACAGGTAGGCTACATAATAAATAACATGACAATGAATGATACAGGTACATAACAAATAACATGACAATGAATGATACAGGTACATAACAAATAACCTGACAATGAATGATACAGGAACATAACAAATAACCTGACAATGAATGATTCAGGTACATAACAAATAACATGACAATGAATGATACAGGAACATAACAAATAACATGAAATAATGTGGGGTACACAACATAACGTACAGGGAACATGAACTAAACATCTTCACTGTAACTCGTAACCATACAAATTTGTTATTGCCTCAAAATGAGCAACTGACTGTTGGCTGGGATGTATTGTGAAGCACTGACTGTATCGATCCTGTGCGCACACACAAAGAGCGTTGTTTAACATCGGACACAAAGTTATTGAGGCTAGATCAAGGAGTTTAGAACTAATGGAGCCTCCTCTCTCTCTTCGCGGCGCCACGAGCAGCACGCCGCGGTGGGGATCAAATATGGCCGCCGAGTGTGGGCTAAATCACGAACTGTGGCGGTTCTTTTTATAGAATCTTATCGGGCTGGGCCACGTTGTGGGGGTGGGCGGGGTGGGGGAATGCACGCAAGGAAGAGGGGATGGAGCAGGGATGAAAGAGGTGGGGCGGGCCTTGGGAAGGGACGAAGGAGAATGGGAAAAATTAAATAACAGACAGACAGACAGACTCTGTGTGTGATACGAACTATTCAATTCTTTAAGAGTTTTATGTTATAATCTAGTTAAAAAATCAGAAAGATGTGTAAAATAAGAAGAAAACTTGTCCAAGTAACATAAAATTATCAAACATACCAAATTATAAAGATAATCTTTCAAGATGCCCAAATATTTAATTATTAGAAATGGATAAAAATATACTTTAAAACTGAATTTAAGATATTATGATTGCATGATTCTAGGCGTGTGCCATAACTAACTTTATGTGTAAGGAATAGGGGTGACCTTATTTAGGCCACATATGGCCTAAATAAGCTAAACCCCCCTCCCTTACCTTATTTAGGCCACACCTGTGGCCTAAATAAGCTAAAAACCCCTCCCTTACCTTATTTAGGCCACACCTTTTATACAAAGTCACAGAAATATTCCTTTTGTGCTTATTGAGGTGCAGTGCAGGGTGATTTTACCTGCAAGGATAATTGGACAAAAAGGGCAACATCTTTATTGCTAATGGTCATATTTAGACAAATCCTATATCATTGTCTTTTTTTTCTTAACTGCTCATGGTTATTAAAGAGTAAGCCAACTAGGCAGTAATTTCGGATTCCTAATACTAATATTATGGGCATTCTTAAAATTTTAAAACTTGTTTTTACCGCTTTTCTCAACGTAAAACGGATTCCGTAAAAAAACAAAACAACAATGACCTTATCTTTCTTATATTCAAAGTATTGTGCATATGTATGTGTGAAACTATCTATGCTTTCATGTACATGAAAAAAGCTAATAAAGGCAAGCAAAATGTTCTTCAGAGACATAGATCTAGTAGTAGGCCCACTGGAATTTTTTTATAAACCGGGAAAGATGACCAGAAAATAACAAAATTATTTTATGATCTTCACTTGCACTTGCAATTTTTTGGACAAATTATAGTCTACCTCATTGTCTTTTTTTCCCCGCATTTTTCTTCACTATTCATGACAACTGGCATGTATTGTTTTCCGTTATTATCAAAAAAGTGGATAGGCGGACTACGGGGTCTATCTAGCCAAAAGGATAGGTGGACCCCGGGGTCTACCTAACAAAATGCTAGGTTTTAAGATGTGAACCCCAGAGTCAGCGTAGTGAAATAAGTAGTAGATCTAGGTTTAACTAAGGATCGGTGGACCCCGGGGTCAACATAGTGAAATAAGTAGATCTCAGTTTATTTTATAGTGGGACTGGCGGAGCCCGTGGTCAACGTAGTGAAATTATAAGTAGAAATAGGTTTAATTAAGGATTGGTGGACCCCGGGGTCAACCTAGTGAAATCAGTAGATCTAGGTTTAATTAAGAATTGGTGGACCCTGGGGTCAATGTAGTGAAATAAGTACATGTAGATTTAGGTTTAATTTTAAGGATTGGTGGACCCTGGAGTCAACGTATTGAAATAAGTAGGTTTAAGGTGGACCCCAGGGTCTACCTAACGAAATACTAGTTACGTTTTTAGAATAGGAGGAACCTGCAGTCACCGTAGTAAAATAAGTAGGTTTAATCAAGGTGTCCCGGGGGTCCACCAATCCTTAATTAAACCTTCTTATTCCTCTACGGCTATGGTGACTTCGGGGTCCACCAATCCTTTTAAAATTAACCTTACTTGTTTCACTACGGTGACCCCGGGGTCCACCTGTCCTAAAACCTAGTATTTCGCTAGGTAGACCCCGGGGTCCACCTTAAACCTGCTTATTTATCACTACGTTGACCCCGGGGTCCACCAATCCTTACTTAAACCAAACCTTATTTCACTATGGTGACTCCGGGGTTCACATCCTAAAACCTAGTATTTCGCTCTGCAGACCCCAGAGTCCACCTATCCTCTACAGGACTAAACTATTATCAATTTGCAATTTTCATTGATTAGCATATAAAAAAAAAAATATTGAATCAAGAGACTCGCTGTCTAAAAAGTCCACTGATAATGCTATTCTTTTCAAAGAAAATGGCACAATTTGATTTTATGACATGTTGAAAAAAAGAGTTTTAAAATATCCCGAAAACAACATAAAATGATTTTATATAGATCTCTCTCTCTCTCTCTCTCTCTCTCTCTCTCTCTCTCTCTCTCTCTCTCTCTCTCTATATATATATATATATATATATATATATATATATGTGTGTGTGTGTGCTTGTGTGTGAGTATTTTATTATGTATACTAAAAGACTGAGCAGAGGCTTACAATGTAAATTCTGTGCTCTACAAGTAGAGAAAATATTAAGTTTGCGCAAAACAGATTTTAGAAAAAAAAGTTGGATCTAATTATTCTAATACAAGTAAAAGGGATTGTTATGCTGAGATTTGTTATTATTGACTCTGGAAATACAGTTACTTGCTGAATCTAAAAGTAACTAGAACTGTGCAATTCGTTTTATTTCAATTCCAAAGCCCAAAGGCATAGCAATAATAAGTTAGATCTAGATCTAGCAGTTGTAGGCTCTCTGGCTGCTTCTAGCATAGGCCTGCTACTACTGATTCTAGACAGGGAATCTAGATTTTGCTATTGCCTGCACTATTAAAGTCAAATATATGGTAAAATAAAAACAAAACTGAATTTTTTTCAGTCAGTACATCCCAATTGCCATAGCCGCACATATTAATAGTTGAATAATGCGATACCGCAGCAACACGTTATCACAGTGTGCAGAGGAGAGCGAGGTGCCCGGTCGATTCGGTGGTTCAGCTTTTGTAGATCTATGCATTTTTTACGGAAAGCCCTATTACCTAACCCTCTTACTAGATCTATTAGTGTTGTGAAAACTTCAACCTCTACAGCTCAGGCGTCAAAAGATGCTGGAAAATAATAATACGTCCTGAAGTTTCATAATTTATTTTTATACAGAATAACACGGTACACAGCCAGTAGTTTTTATTTCATCGAGTTATAAAAATGGCCTTCGTATAAAAATTGCCTTGTTTTCAGAAGCAAATTCTAATAGTTCTAGTTCTACCGAATCGATTTTCACGCGAATTCAACCATTTTGATGATCTTTCTTTTCCTTTTAAAAAGATGTAGATCTAGGCCTGTCGGATGTGGCAGTGCGAATAACACTGAGTTGTTTAGATCTAGACCCATCAAAACACGAGGCTTCGTGGTCGATCACAAAAGTCTACAGGGCTTATCGAGGCCGATTCGCCCTCAGCACGTTCACTAAACTGCCTACTAGATAGAATCTACTACCAAATATTCTCTACACGATCTTTGCTACTACTACTACTAGGCCTACTAGCCAGTACTACTACGAGACAGTACGAGAGAGTGTCACTCAGGCAAAGATAGTGTAACTTTGACTCAGCCACGTAGTGTACACTCTTTTTATACCCCAAATTTAACCCGGAAGTCCATTCGGAGGATTTGACCTTTTCACTTGACCAAAGTGTGCCAAAATGGTAGCCTAGCTTTTGCCCCTCCATGAAGGAAAAATCTGGCCCTCATTCAAACCATTGGGATTGAGCAAAATTTTGCGTATTGTGCTTTGTTCTTTACAATATATCATTATGGTTATGATTTATAAGTTGTACACTGAGACAAAACCGTACTAAATGAGAAAGGTGCACCATTATGAAAGTGGAACGAACTCAGTTGCCTGAAAAGGGTAGTTTGAGCATGTGTGGCCTAAATAAGCTAAACCCCCCTCCCTTACCTTATTTAGGCCACAGTCCACTGTGGCCTAAATAAGCTAAACCCCCATCCCTTACCTTATTTAGGCCATATGTGGCCTAAATAAGCACTCCCAAGGAATAGCGAACACAACAGAGGGTCGATGCCAGCTTTATCTGATTGCTAACAGTATGTCTTGGTCTATAAATAATAATATTATTGATTACAATAATTTTGTTTCCTGGTTTTCACAAAGTAGAGGGCACAATGATTTCAAATATTCTTTAAAAAGAGATAACAGCACCTTTTGAGGTGTGATCGCATGCATGAGCGTAGATGACCTTTGAAGGTTATCTTCTTCTTTTTTTTTTTGTTCAGTAAAGTATGATATGGAGAGCAGCGTTTTTAGTCCCTTATTACACTCCGGGGGGGGGGGGGGGGGGGGGGGATAATTTATCTCAGTGATGACTCTTGTGTATTAAAATTTGATGTTGCTTTGTTTGGTGTTTTTTTTTAACAGCAGAATCTTAAGTGAACCGGAATTAATGATTGTGGGATCTTGGGTGAAGACTGCAACAATAGAATTAAACCGAGTATAGTTCTATCTAACAAGACTCAAACTCTTATCCACCCCATCCAACCCTCTCCCCTCATCTGATATGGTTTGGTGTTTCTTTAACATAGAAAATATTCATCATTATTGTTGTTGAGTATTGATTTCATATTCTAATGGAGCCTCCACATATCTACATTTAGACAACAGTAGCATCTAATTTGCACACACAATGGAAAACAATATAAATGTATAATATGTATATACATACACATACATAATAATTTTTATTATATATATATATATATATATATATATATATATATATATATATATATATATATATATATATATAAATAAATAAAAGAATAAGAATACTTCTAAAAAAATTGAGTATCTCGGTCTTTCTGCTGGGATGTTGTATCCCTTTCAGCCTGGGTTGGCCTTGGCATAAAGCGCCGGGGCCAGCCTCTTATGAATGTTAATGATCTAAATTGTGTTGCTGGGGGCATAAAAACACTTTCATTCAAATTTTTTAAAAGGAAAACAACTTAACTGTGAAAACTTCGGTCCACTGCAGCATCATACCGGTTCTTACACTTAAATACAACACACATATATGCAAGGCATTTTTACTAATTGACTTGCCTAATCTCAAGGACCTCGGAATAAAACCTTCTTTCTTATATCTAGATTTCAGTGCGTGAGTCGGGGATTCGCGCAGCGCAGGTAGACCACAGTTCCGCCGCGAGAGAGGGCTCCTACCTACTCCTATCAGGCGTGCGGTGCCGCCGACAGAGCATCCTCCATTACTTTTAATCTCCTTGGGCTAGATCAAAAAACTTTTCTTCATAAATTATTTAAATCTCTCCAACAGAGAGGTTTAAATATGCCTTGGCCTAGGCCTACAACCTCTTATTGATCCTCAAATAGCCAACACGTAGAAAAAACGGGGCTCTTGTGGCCTTGAAGTGAAGGTGTTGGCCTCTCTTTCAAAGGTCCCGCGTTTGAATCCGGATAGCGACCGAAACATTTTCTTCTCTAAAAATTGTCTCCTTTCACCTCATTTCCTGCTCTCTAGCAATGTTCTGTCGTCTGCTTTCGTCTCCTCTTTCTGCCCCCCCCCCCAACCCCTTCACCTCCTTTGCCCCCTCCCCTGGACTCCAGGCTCTTTCTGCAGCGTTTCTACTGCTATAACTCCTTGGCTCCTTCTTAATTACTGCTGTCTTTCAGCCGCACCCCTGATCTTCTGGTAGGTCAAAGATATGCACCTAGTCTTCTCGGACATGGGAGAAAAATCTCGGAGGGCTCGTGTGCAAGTTGCGCACGTTAAAGGTCCCTTGGTGGTTTAAAATCGATAAGTAGGCTTCGTTTAGAGAACCTTAAGTCTAGTGCTGTAATCCCATTTCCCGCCAGACAGAAATTTATAGTATTTCCTATATATATAGATCTAGGCCTAAAATGAATCTAGGAAGAAACGTTTTTAAATTTAGCCTCAGTTGTGGAAAAAATAATATGAATAAATGTAGACAAATTGATGTACAAAGTATAAGGGCGACATTAGTCAGCTGTTACACTGTAGAGATATTTGAGGATAAGTTGCACCAATGATTTTTGACCGCACTAGGCCTATACAACTGGGTACAGTTGGTAGCGGAGAATCTTTGGATACATAAAACTTCACGGCCAAGCAATGGACTTTTAAAAGTTTTATCTACGTGTGTGTTTATTGTATATACCTCTCTACTAGGCCAATAGGAATGGATCGATATTTTACTCTTCAAAACTCGGACGACTACCGCTAGATACAGGAAGTGAGACAGACCCCCTAAACAATGGCACTTTGGTCACACTGGTCGTACCTCGTAGGAGACGAAAAGGTAGGGGTGATATTTTTATATTAGATTAGATTTATATTAGGCTGCAGTGTTTTTTCCTCTACTCTTTAAGTCGAAACAAATGTAGGACATTTTGGGGCTCTTTGGAAATTGCCTTCCCGTTTGTTTACAAGAAACAGAAGGGATTGCTAGATTGAGATCTAGATTCTAGATTATTAGATGATCTAGAATCTAGATCTAGATCTAGAGATCTAATCTAGATCTAGAGTCCATATAGAATATATATGTATAGAAGATTCTATGTTACAGCTATGAACACCATCCTACAAAGCGACGCATAAGCAAGTGCCAGTAATAGTAATACTTCTTCTGCCTTTTTGGGGAAGGACTTCCGTAACGAGCGACCACCCCATCAAACACAATAAAGAAGAGGCCTAGACCTAACCCTAACCCTACCCCTAACCCTACCCCTACCCCTAACCCTAACCCTACCCCTACCCCTACCCTTACCCCTACCCCTACCC
>NW_004798349.1:93244-95807 GCF_000002075.1 Aplysia californica
GTCTCAAAGTATACAGACCCGGTAACCGGGAACAAAGTCTCAAAGTATACAGTCCCGGTAGAGGGACTCTCTCTCTCTCTCTCTCTCTCTCTCTCTCTCTCTCTCTCTCTCTCTCTCTCTCTTTCTCTCTCTCTTCCCCCCCCCCTCTCTCTCTCTCTCTCTCTCTCTCTCTCTCACACACACACACACACGCCTACTAGATCTAGATCTACCAGGTCTGGGCGCTGAAACTTTCCGAAATCACAAAAGAGTTCCCCTACCGGGTCTGTATACTTGGTGACTTTGTTCCCGGTTACCGGGTCTGTATACACTTCTATCTTGTAGTTAATCAGGATGTTTTGGTATTGTAGGTGCATGTTTGCTTATCCTGGCATTGACTGGTAATTTTGGCTGCTTCGACAAGTTTATTAAACCCGACAAACTGAGAGTGACAGAATAAAAAAAATGCATTGTTCTTTGCTCAGACCTTTACCTTGGGTATTGCCAAGTCCTAGCCAACTCAGCAAAGGTGTAGAGTTGTTTTAATGTGTGGACATTTGGTTACAGTTTTCTTTTCCATTACTGATTTGTTATTTAATTTGAAAATGAAATGTAGTTGTTCAATCTTGTGCTTTTGGGTGCATGTGGCTTCACAACAATAGCATGCTTCGCTGGTCAGCAACTGTTGGCTCAGATTGTCATGCGGCTTCACAACAATAGCATGCTTCGCTGGTCAGCAACTGTTGGCTCAGATTGTCATGCGCTTCATAAGAATAATTATAAGAATAGGAGGCATGTGGATGAAGGGCTTTGATCTGGGTTTTTTTTACAGGATGCAGCTGATGCAGACCACCCCCATGTGTGCAAATGTTTAGTTTGAAACAGCAGCTTTGTTTTGTATAAAAGGTGGCCATGTCTTCGTCTGATACTCAAGAGGATGATTACTATGATGCCGTGAGCGCAGCCCCTGCAGGTTTGTTCAAAGAACACTTGATCTTTTAAGCTCTTATTTCTATAGATAGATAACATACATAGATAGATAGAGATATATAGATAGATAGATAAATAGATAGATAGATAGATAGATAGATAGATAGATAGATAGATAGATAGATAGATAGATAGATAGATAGATAGATCTAAGGGATCTAATAGCAGCTTGGTAGAGCCAGTTTGTGCAGTTTGTATGAATGTCATGGACTATCATCTTGTAGCTGTTAATATCATGGACTATCATCTTGTAGCTGTTAATATCATGGACTATCATCTTGTAGCAGTTAATATCATGGACTATCTTGTAGCAGTTTGTATGAATGTCATGGACTATCAACTTGTTGCAGTTAATATCATGGACTATCTTGTAGCAGTTAATGTCATGGACTATCTTGTAGCAGTTTGTATGAATGAATGTCATGGACTATCTTGTAGCAGTTTGTATGAATGTCATGGACTATCTTGTAGCAGTTTGTATGAATGTCATGGACTATCTTGTAGCAGTTTGTATGAATGTCTTGGACTATCTTGTAGCAGTTTGTATGAATGTCATGGACTATCTTGTAGCAGTTTGTATGAATGTCATGGACTATCTTGTAGCAGTTTGTATGAATGTCATGGACTATCTTGAAGTAGTAAGTAGAATATCAGGGCAAAGTAATGAGTCTAGTGTGTCTTTGAGTGAGTCGTGGAAACTTCTAGACAGTTACAGCACTCAAGTTGCCATCCTGGACATGTTTGCAAACATTCTGTCCGCTGATGACGGCACATTTTCCTGCCATTATTGCTCACATGTGGTTAGTTTGAGTCTTGATGGTGGAAATGAATTTGGAAGTTGAAGTAAAACATTTAGCTGGTGAGCCTAAATTCCTTTCACAGGTAAATGCAGGCCGGCCAACTGTCCTAGTAGATTTGGCAGTTAAGAATGTATGAGACCTATCACAAACCCTCCACAAATGCCAGTCCCACTTGCTGTGAATGTGTCCACTCTTACATATATATATGGAATCTTTTGTAATAACTTTGGTGTTCCTCATTGGGTTTCGCGAAAGCCAGCAAGCCTGTAAATGTAGCTTGCCCTAGGAAAATTAATTCCCTCTTTTTGGACAATAAACATCCCTTGTTCCTTCCAAAAAAAACATCCGTCAGAAGTAAAAGACCTAGGCTTCTGATCTGTAACAAAGAAAGATACAGAAGGTCATTCTTACCATCATCCGTCAAACTTCTTCCATCTTCTTGTTTTAAGTATTCATGTCATTAGAGCATGCATCAGAATACCACTGTGTTACAATCGGAATACTGAGTATGTACTAGCTGAACATTATTATTATTATTGTTTTTATTACAAGTCATTACTATGCATGTGACTGTGAGCCTGTTGGGGAATGCAAGCATACTGTGTATGTGTGTGTGTGTGTGTGTGTGCCGGTGTGTGTGTGTGTGTGTGCCGGTGTGTGCTTGTGTTAGTTTGTGTGTAGGTGTGCACGTGGTGAAACGCCAAACTAATATGCCAGGATCTGGACTGGACGATAAAGATGTATCTTATCGTATCTTACCTTATGTAGACTATCAGGCGCGGTTTGTCCATAGA